>NW_027466066.1:2947500-2960000 GCF_046127955.1 Nelusetta ayraudi | reverse complement strand
GGGAACCTCAGAGGGAGGCAAGGACGGAGGCGTCCGTAGGGAAGCCTGTTTAGAAAACACCTGCCAGCGACCCCCGAGGAGCAGACAGATGATTTGTCACGGGGGGGGGGGGGCGCTGCGGAGGATAAAACCTGAGGACGCGCACGCACGCACTAACACAACACGCACTAAAAGGAACTCGCGAGGAGGACATCTTCAGCCTTCGACTCCTCTTCTGTCTTCTGAAAATGTTGCACGCAATCAGGGAAAAAGATAAAGATTAAACGCTGCAACTTGGACAAACAGGTGAGAAATGTGCGTCAGTAATCCCATGGCAGTAAATCATCACTACGTGCAGATATTTTGCTGGCACTGTGTGTGTGTGTGTGTGTGTGTGTGTGTGTGTGTGGCCCAAAACAGCACTTTTAATATCTTGCGGCGCGACATGGTGTCAGGTACGAGCTGCTGATTTGATTTAAGAGTCTGACTGGGACGGACGTGTTTTGCTTGTTTGTTTGTTTTGCCGGAAATAAGGACCTCAAGGTCCTTGAATCCGTGACTGAAAGCTTTAAAAACGAAAAGTTCGCCGGCCAGAGTGTGAGGGAGACTCGGCTGTCTGCGTTTTGAAAGATCAAAAGACAGCGACAACAGCAAGGATAGTTCTGCAGATATTGGGTTTTGTGTCTTGTGTATTTTGTGTGCGCTATTCCGAAAAACAAGAGGAGACTCAAAGACGAGACTGATGTACGGAGAGAGAAAAAGACCTGAGAGCATGAGGCACGATATTAAAGTGTCAGTGTTTGCTTCTTTCCACCTAAATCACCGACATACAACACCAGACGGTACGGTGGGGCTTTGCCAAAGGTCTTCATTCACCCACTGATCCATCTGCTAGATACTAGAAAAGTCCCTGAATCCCGTTGGAACCATTGGCTGTATATGATGATGGATGGAGTCGTGATGTTACCTGTTGGGGTTGGTTTTACAGCTAGCACCGCCTTGAGCTTCCAGCCTGTTTTAACATAGAAATATTCCATATTTGGGTGTGTGGGTGGTACCAGAGGCCCACTAACCAGTAGGTCAACTACAGTTGGCTACTAAACTTTGGGCCACAACTTAATGGCCATTTTTATTCAAAGTTATACCAAATGTAGCAAAAATAAACAAAAGGTCAAATTATACTTTTAGATTAGCAATTTAAAACATTTTTAATCCATTTGTAACAGTATGAATTTTGGACTCTTTTCCATGTTCACAGCCAATTTCAGTCTTATTGCAACTAACTATTGAAACTGCAAAGGAGTGCAGATTTTTGCTGCTTCTGCACTGGTCCTCCTCTTCTTTGAAACCAAAAGCCCCCATTCATCTTTTTAGGCAGTCAATGGCTCCCCACTGGATCAGCAGCTCTGACAGGTTTCAGAATTTTCTCCAGCCTCGGGGCAATGGGAAGGTAGCAGGGAAACACGTGCGGGCGGTCGGGTTCAGCGCAATCACTGTGGAAGAGTGAGAGGCTTCACTCAGCAGGTTCGCTGTTCCGCACCAGGAGAGGTTTATTGATTATTGGAGGCAGATGTAGAAACAGACAGAGAGTTGGTCAAATAAACACAACTTGGTAAAAACACTGACAAACGGAAAAAAGCAGTTTTGCAGTCGTTTCCGTTGAAAGCGGTTATGGAGGCAAACAAAGGCGAAAGAAAACAATGGACAAATAAAAGTGAAGCGTTCACTGAAAAACTGCATATTCGCCACTTGTGTTGCCCGACAGTGATGGATCGCAGGTGGAATTCTCCAGGGAGACCACAGATAAGCGAGGGGGCTTTCAGTATTTATCAATAGCCAACTGTGCTTAACAAGGAGCTGTGTGCGGCCGTATATAAGAGGCAGGGTTTGGCAAATCCAGGGGATCACATTCATAAATCTGGGGTGAAGGTTGAGGAACATAGACACTGATCCCGAAATAAGTTTGGGACATTCAACTTGCTTCAGGTCATTTAGGTGGAACAAGCAAACAATTTACAAACAATTTATCGAAACCCAAGCTAAAGAAATTGGCAGTTATACTTGGAGGAAAAATGTCAACGTCTCAGGAACTGGTGATGTGACATTTTGGTAGGGCATTATCTTGGTGCCATTATGTCACCCAAAAAGATCAGCACTGATTTAATCTAAAGTTTAGAGAAGAGGAGAAGAAGTTAAGTTCACCAAGCGCAGTTTTGGTGCATTTGTAAAATTTCCTACCGAAGCCAAATATCTCAAACATTTCGTACTTGTCAGTCCCCATGATCCCAGTGTGTGTGCATGTGTGTGTTGAAAGTTACACTGTTCTTTTTTTTTTTTTTTTTTTTTTACAAATTTCTTTTTAATACAGCAATTTTGTTGAAAAAAAGTGACTGAAATTGGGCAAAACATTTGACCTTTAGCTTTCTGTTCTGATTCCAGGTCTTTGTGAAAGCAAATTTCTCAGTGGGCCTTCGCTGACAATGCCTTCACCTGCTTGTCAAGGCTGCACCGAGCATGTCAAACACGCAAGCGCGCCCACCCACCAACGCACATACAAACACGCACACAGAGTCTCAGTCACGATGCACCAACAGGCTCCATACATAAACAACTGAGAGAGAGAGAGAGAAAGAAGCCACCTCATCATGACTCCCCTCTGAGCCTCTATAGGAGCTCGTGAATGGCTGAAAGATTTCGATTAATTCAGAAGCCTTAATAACAAAACCTCGGGTCCCTATTCACCGAGGAGCTTCAGAGTGGGAGCGCTGGGAGTCAGGGTCGGCCTCAGCGTGGGTTTACCGCAGTGAGGAGAATAAAGCTTCACTTCTCTCAAGGACAGCTTACCTAAGCGCTCGCCAAGTGGTTTGGACCTGGAAATCGTCTGCTGCAAGTTGATACTGAGAGTGGGGGGAAAGAAAAACATCTCTAGGGGTTGAAGAACTGTGATGCAGCGTTTACGGACCGACGGGTATCGCACGTCCAGTTTGGGGAATCCAGGCTGCACCTCCCCAAAAACTGTGATCTAGTGATTGCGTCAGATATCCATTATTAAATAGAATATTTTTTGAAATAGCCTGAAACTCTTCTTCTCCTTTTGCAGCGTTTCCTTCAGGGGAGGCCACAGCCAATCGTATGCCTCGATGGAACCCCGTCTTTCGCATCCTCCTTTCTCTTACCACCTGACTTCACTCCATCCATAAATCTTCTCTCTCCTCCTCCTCCTCCAGTCCTGCTGCCAGCCAGTTCCAATCTCAGCATCCTTTCCGCCCATAAATTCACAGTCCTTCCTCTGGACACGTCCAAACGATCTCAGTCTGGCCTCCTGGGCTTCATCTCCAGAACATCTAACGCATCTGTTCCTCTGATGTCGTCAGTCCTGATCACAGCCAACGAGAAACTGCTACCTCCAGCTCCACCCTCTGTCATTCCTTCCCAGTCTGACACTCCGGTATCGGGCCGGTGGAAAGTCTGGAGCTCTTTGCATCTGTGCGAAGTTGCACCAATCACACTAAATCCAAACATTAAAGCATTTGCGCACCATTTCCAGTATTGGTGCCTGAAGTAGAAATCGGCAAGTCGAGGGATCATTGGCATTGGTTGTTTGACCGTAGAGTCGGACCCAAGTCAAGGATGGCAAGATATCGATGAGCCGACGGTCCATTAAACAGACAGAAGAAGCCTTTTACCTGCCGGCAGTCTGACCAATAGCTGAACAGCATTTAGGGCGAACGATCTGTCTCTCCCTCGCTCTCGTTTCAGTAGGTTTCCCTAAGCCCCCCCACCCCCCCCACCCCCCGCAGGAGGCGTGCTCCCTAGAGCCCCAGCTAACTCTGCAGACCCATTTGTCAACGCTGACCCCAGAACACTTTGCTTTATTTAGACCCCTCCCCCTACCCGTCCACCTCCCCCCTCACCCTCATAATCTCTCTTGCTTACCTTTGCGATTTGTAAACTACTCCACCTTCTACCACCACCACCACCACCCCCACCAAAAAAAAACTTGAGTGTTGAAATCACAGAAGGCTAAATGACAGGAAACTCTGGAATCTGTGAAAAATAAATGAATTAAAACATAGGTTGCATTAATAGCCAGCTATGTTAATTTGAAGATGTGAGCATGAATTTCAAGTCTACTGCATAGTAAAATGACTGAGTAGGGGCAGTTTGACTTCTCAGGGTAGTCACAGAATGCACTGGCAATGTGAGGACCCAATCATTAAAAAAAAAAAAAAAAAAAAAAAGCCAAGCAAGAACGATAACATATTTACAATATTGACGATTCAGCGGTCTGTGGAAACAGAAACATAAAAAAAAACCAACAACAAAATAACCACAAAAATCGGGACAAAAAAATTGCCAGATTTTAAAGTCTGGCAGCGTTCGCCGTCAACTGTCTTTTGTGTCCAAGTCGTTTAAGGGCGTCCTGAAGGTCCAGTTTCTGGTCCAGCTGGTGCTTGACGAGCGTCGCCAAAACCATTTAATCACTCTGACTGCGGCGCCACTGGCCACAGGGGCAGGAACGGGCGGAGCGGGACGCACACTGATGTGACAGACGGACGCATTTTGTTATTTTTATTATTATTATTATTATTATTGTCATTTCTTATCATTGAAGGTGAAATAAACCCATTTCAGAACTGCATGTCAAGGAAAATTACAAAGGCAAAACTAGACTGACCTCATGCCTTTTTCATGAACGTGTATTTTGATCTAATATTCAGCCTGATTATTTCAAAAGCTCTACGGCTCACACGCCCACCCACCCCTTGCCCACCCCCTCCCCCACCGGGGCTGCAGTCTCCAGCCTGCATCCACGGCCCCGCTGCCGGGCACAGACCCAATTAATAACCCAGTTCCGGCTGTGATTGAGGCGTGTTTTCGTCATTAATTTTAATTGTCGTTTCCCGCCTGGTTGCCGAGCACCGAAAACATTGCGACCGCCGCGCCGCCATTGCGGCTAATGCGGACGGTTGCTGCGGTGGGTGCGGAGGCTGAAAAAGGATCTCTTGCGAGAGGAGTCGGCGCTCTGCCGAATTCCCTTCTCGTTTAAACAAAGTGACGCCCACCACCGCCTGTGAAGCGAAGGAAAACTGAAAAAGGAAAGTTCATTTGAGAAAGCCAAAACTGTTTTGGGTTAAATCGAGGGGCTGTCGGTCGATTAAATTTTTTTAATCGCGATTAATCGCAAGGGGTCCTGAGTTAACTCGCGATCAGTGCCGTTAAAATTTGTTTCAGTTAACTTCGACAGCCCAAGTTAAATCGCATTTTTTGTTAGTTTGTTTTTTTGGATGAGTTTTGCCGCACTAATACAAGCAGATGTCGAGTACAGTAAGTACAGTGGGCGGGAGGAGGGGCGGGGGAGGGTTAATAAGATGCACAATGGCTTTTCTCAGCAAAAAAACCTTATCTCTAATAACCACGCTCCAGCAACTTAATTAAAAAAGCCTTCTTTAAAGGGCCCCCCTCCGCCACTCGACGGCCCTCTTCTATCTTTAACCCTCTGGTTTCAGCCACGCCTTGCTTCGCTCCGGCCAGCCTTCCCCCCCGCCCCCCCGAAGAGAAGGCCGGCGGTGCGACTCCTCCATCCCAAAAACGCTTCGCCCTGCATCGGCTGAACCCTCCCTGCGACGCGCGGCTGCGGCCACTACATGATGCGACACGACACTTTAAGGGCTTCGCATTAAGGGACTCTACCGTTTTCAAAAGAACCCGGCGTGCTTGAGACAAGTTGCAAATGACCCGAAAACTAAAAATAGTTCCCACCAAAAAGTCGCTCGCTGCCTCGCCGGCTCGCTCAGTGCTGCGAGTGCCGAGACAAGCGCGGCGGAGCCAGAATTAAAAGCTTTTTTGCATAATGGCGTCTCACGGAGCGGCGGCGAGCGGCGTGCCCGTCTCGTGGGTTTAATGCAAAGCGCGTCCGGCGCAAAATCCGCAAACCCGGGACACCCGACATGATCCTCATGCATAAAAACCCTGCTGGAAATGAGGGGCGGGACCAGTTTAAAGGTCTTCTACTGCGCTAAATTCATTTTGCCATGGGCTTTTTGTCCCCAGCCTGTCAGTCTAGATCTATTTCGTCTTCTGGGTGATCAAATAGTGCAAAGCTGTTCCAGTATTTGTATTAAGAAGGAGTTGAAAAGAACCATTAAAAGGACTCATGCAGAATTCCATTTATTGAAGTCTCAGGAATGTCAACAATCGCCCTAGGAATAAAAAAAAAACTCCATCCTTCACTTCTTTTTTTGCGACAGAATTTAAGATATGTGTGCTAAGATGCTTAGTTCTGGAAATTAGCCCTTTGTGATGTCACACGACAAGAAAACTCCCCCCATATCCAGGTGTGTGTGTTCTGCCCTATGATATCCCGGTGGAGACCCCGTCAGTTTCAGCGGGAGCCTTAAACTGAGCGGCTACGTTTGGGGCTTTCGGGTAATTCATCACGCAACGCTGCCCTCTAGTGTCTGGGAGGAAATATTAAAATATGAAAATGGGTGCATTATGGGACCTTTTAACACCCAACAGGGGCAGGTACTGGTCGCAAGCGTCGCGAGATGCAGCCCAAAAAAGACTGCGGTACTTCTGGCCATACAAGCAAAAAGTTTGCACGAGTAGCGCCAACATGTAGCTTTTCTAACACGACATCTGACAGTTGGGTTTTTGTTTTTTTTTATGCCTGGACCTCTTAAGTCGTCCCTCGTGTTAATGGACTGGGGGAGCGGCATTTCCTTTTTTTTTTTTCACCCTCCCAGCTCAGGTTTTGAGCGCTCGCTTCGCGCTACGTCGAGCCGAGGGAGGCAAATAAACCGAGAGTGCCAATGAAACATGAATAATGCCATTTTCCTAAGAGCCCCCAACGGTGCCCACAGCTTGTTCGCCGCTTGTCACACACCCTTGTTTTTTTTTTCCCTCACCCCCCCCGCCCCAACCTCCCAGCCTCCCACCCACCCACCAACCCAACCATCCATCCATCCATCCACTCGTCCTTGCGCCCATCCAGGCAGCCACTTCGGAACAATTAGGGCCGACTTCATGCTCCGCGGGGCTTTCCATCATAATGGAGGGACCAGCGAAACAAGGAAGAGGCTCGTCGGAGGGATATTTAATTCATGTCACTCTCCGCGCCTGCATTTCTACGTTCCCTGTCTTTTAGCACAGCTCACTGCACCCAACATGCACCCAGCGCTGGGCTGAGGCTCACACACACACACACACTATAGGGCTGAGGGACGAAGGTCCATTTAAATGGAATTGTGTTGCCACACTGGCTAACGCGATTGTGGCCTTTTCGCAGCGGAGTAATCTGAAAATGCATTTCGCCGCAAAAAAGGAAAAAAAAAAACTGTGTATGCCTTCTGCGCGCGGGTGCCACCAAAGTCAGAAATAAGGGGAATAAAGGGGGGATGGAGGTAGAGTGCCATTAAGGACGGGAGAGGAGGAAAGAGGAGTCAAAAAGAAAGGAAAGGTTCCATAGGTTCCATAGGTTCCATAGGTTCCATAGGTTCCGCCGGAGCGGTGAAGGCAGAGATCCAGTAAGTGCTCTCTGAGCGCCGGTGTCCCATAGGTGGAGAGAGAGCTGCAAACGCCAACACCCCCTCCACCCCTAAGCACGGCCGCGTTAGATCCGTGGCAGAAATCTCCTGCTTCAATCTTCAAACGCCGAATGGCAGGGAGAAAGACAGACGGAGGCGAGGTGGAGGTGGGAGGTTGGGGGGGCCTCAGAACGACTTTCAAGACGAGATGAGAAATGCAGATGAGAGGACGGGACGTCGACGAGGAAGGAGAAAGAGCAGGAAGACCCCGAGAGTCGTCCGGTTGGTTTGTCCCAAAGCCCTGCGCTGACATTTTGTGCCCGAATTTACTTTTTCGTTGAAAATGCAAATCTCAAACCAGTGGTAAAGACGCTAACGATTACAATTAATCACTGAAAAGCTTTAGCGCACGTCACAATGTGGAAATGTGCCACTACAGCAAGGAGGACGTTAACCAGCTAGCAAAAAAAACACCAGCTAGCATGCTACCATGCTAAAGCCATATCTGCAACTTCAGCAGACCACCGTTTCAGGGTTAGGGTTAGATCACAAACTTGTGCCGATGCTACCAATCAAGTGACTTAGGAAATGTTTCAGCAGTTGTCTAAATGTAAAAAAAAAAAAAAAAAAAAATCTAATCCTATTTATCTTTGAGAAAAAGAAAATCCCAGCGACATCACATCCTGCCGTACGCCAGTTTTCCCCCTCACTGCCAGACCTCCTTTATTTTTAAGCCCAAAAAAAACGAAGCCAGAGGAGTGGGAGGACCACGTCTTCCCCAGCTTGTCTAATTAGATCAAACTTAAAGGCAGTGACTGTTGTCTGACCTCCCAGCTCGCTGAGGGTTTTTTTTTTTTTTTCCCCTTTTCTTTTTTTTCATAAATCCAAGACAGCTGCTCGGAGGGAAGGCATCGTCTTGCCGTGCAGTGTAGATGGAATCCCCGCTGAGAGACGCCTGGAGTCTGAACCCCGACGTGTTTGCCGCGGCACACGCGAGACCGCAGACATGAGACGAGTTGCACTGGTCAGCCTCCTTTAAGCCGCGCTGGTCCCACAGCGGAAACTTGCGGCGGAGGCGCCCGCGCCTCCACTTCCTCTCTTTACTGCTCGCTGTGTTTAAAATAAATAAATAATCGACCGGCCGCCGCTGATGGAAACAAAATGTGCTGCCGTAATATGAGAGTCCGCCGGGCTCGAGGGGTCAGGCTGACCCATGTAAATAACCGCGTTACATTATCGACATTAAAGGAAGAAAAAAAAAAGAGGCCAGGCCGGAGATGATGGAGGTCTGTGCTGGCGTTTGGACTCCGACGTTGCGGCGGGTCCGGCGCGGCCGAGGAAGATTAAAACAAAACTAGGTCTGCCTCTCTTGTCATCCTGGGCAGGCTGTCAATCTGCTGTCAGCGTCCATCGAAAAAAAACAAAAAAAGAAACGCACCGCGCGGTGACAGGTTCAAGTGCCGGCAAACATCCACGTCGACACAAATGAGATCAACGTCCGCCGCGCTGACCGGCGCGCCCGGGCGTTTACAGCAGGGGGCGACGTAGCCGGAGGCAGAAAATCAATCAATCAATCAATCAAGCCGATGAATCGATAAACAAACTCAACTTTAGCAGGTTTCTCTCTGAACCCTCCACCCCACAACCTCCAACTCCCTCAACCAAAATCCCCCCCCCCGGCCGCCACCGTGACTGACGCGGCCTCCTGCAAGACGCGGCCAGTTCATCAGTAGCTGTCGCTCATAATGAGGCGCCAGCCGCAGCCGAGATCCGCCGAGGTTCAGCCGCTTCAGAAGTTAGATAGATAAATAAATAAATAGTGAGTCGTTGAGGAAACGAGTTAAAGTGTCTCTGCAGGTTTTCCGCAGCAGGAGTTCCTTTTTGCTTTGAGATTTATTTCACCTACCCAACCCCCCCCCCCCTTACATCCACCACCCTTTGCAGGGACGAGGAGTGAAGGAGCTCTGACTTGTGTTATCAGGCTTATGAAAGTCAAGCTTTAAAGCCCAGAAGACAAAGACCCGCCCCCTAACCTCCCCCCAGGCCCCAACCTGAAGGTTCACCTCAACTCCAGCCCACCTCGCGTTCACCACGGGGCCTTTCTGTCGTCTCACGGCGGCTGACACGAGTGAGGCTGGTGGGGAAATCCCATTGGCCGCCGAGACGGGAACGGCGGCAGGGATAAAAACAAAAATCGACGCAAGAGACACGCCCACGACCGTCCCCCCCCCCCCCCCAAAAAAAAAAACAAAAACAAACAAACCCCCAAACACAGTTTTCCGTTAAGCAAAATAATAAATACACACAAGACAAACAGACAAGAGGATTAGCTCCGCGTTCGCCCGGGCTGCTGTTTGTTTATCCTTGTAACGACATGGCGGACCGACAAGCCGCCCCCCCCCAAAAAAAAAGAGGAAATAATGGCACGGGCGCTGAACAGATAGTGTGACTGGGTGTTAATGTTGCTGCTCCGGGAACAGAGGGAGGCCCGGTCGATTCCCACGCATGGGAACATGCACAGCAAGCAGCGGCAGCGGCCTCGTGTGCAGTGATTGGTGTCGGTTTGGAGAACACAGAGGCGAATCAGAGAATTAAGTTGGGTGGAGTACGTGCGGAACACGAGCGCGACGTGACATGTGAGGAGTATTTGGTGAAAGGCTAGCGAAGCTCGTCAATCCTGAGATTTTCTACTTAAAAAAGCTGCCAGCAGGTTTGTTTTTTGTTTTATTTTGGGTTTGTTTTTTTTTTGCAAAGGCTGGTTGACTGATGGAAAGGACACACTGTAATACTACCGGCGCAATGTTATTGGTGCCCTTTTTGTTTCATTTAAATGAGAAAATAGCCACATAGTGAGAATTAGTCTAGGAACAGTGATTGGAAAACGAAAGGGCGCAATATTATGCAAATGCACAAAGTTGGAATGATTTTGCTTCCAAACACAATCCTCTGTTTATTCCGGTTTGATTGCGACGGTAATCACTTTTGACCCGGTGCAACTATTGCGCTACGTGCCCCAATTACCCAGGTGGAATGAATTCGCAACATTTGTTTGGCGGGTAAAAAAAAATACTTTCAACTAAATGGGAAACTGCATAATATAAGTGGATGTTTAATGAATGAATGAATTGAATTTCAATTTGAAGTGTTTTTCCCTGGAATAACGCTGAAGCAGACCCTTGTGATGTCACCAAGGGCCCTTCTAAACTCTCCCTCAGCATGGTGAATTGTGTGAAGTGCATAAGCCGTGACTTTCGTAAAATCTCGTCCTTGCCGGACGCAAATCTCGTAAAATCTCGGCCCGCGAGATTTACGGGAAGTAAACAAGCGTGAAAACCTTTTACCGATATTTGAGAGTTTTGGTTTTTTTTTCGAGGTTAGGTGTTTCCATTGACAATTTTATATAGGTTTTGCACAATTCTTGGGGTAATGGAAGCGCAGCTACATTGCCCAAATAGGGCGTTGGTGCTTTTGCGGGAGGTTGCAAACAGGGGGCTAAATCTTTCCTGGAGATCTAATCATGCAAGGCGCCATCAGGGTGTAAAGTGCAGAAATTGATCTATTGGCATTTTACGAGCCGACTCATCAACTTGGACAACAACACGTTGGCTGTTCTTGTTGTCAACATTGTGATCACAGTTACACTTAAGCAGGGTTTACGTTATTTGACGCTTTACATTCAGAGCGCATTGGCGGCAAAGGATTCTTCAGGTGGGAGCGACACCGTGTGTGTTTTAAAGCCCCGCCAGGGCAATCCAACGCGCTTCAGGCTTCGCAAATGGCAAAGAATAAAGCGTCTCTGAGTGCTGAGCGCCTTCGATCGTAAAGGGAGACGCGCCAGCAGGGGCATACGCAGAGAAGAACAGCTAACAAGTCCATTTCCCCTCGATTCGCACATATTCATTTGCGATTGATTCCCTCTGTTGGTTGGCGAGGGAAGGGGCGGGGGGAGGGGCACATATCTCATCCAGAGGGGGCGCTGCGTCTGACAAGTGAACTAATAAGCCCAGGCACACAGCGGCTGCCTCAACATGCCAGTTTTTTTGTTTTTTTGTTTTTTTGTTTTTTAATGCCGAGTCGCATTAACATATTGCGAAGCCGAATTCTCTCAAAGCCAGGAAGTGAAGAAAAGAGCCAATAAGTGAATAGACACCATGGGAAATTACACTGAGAATGGAGGTAATAGGATATCTGTCAAGCAACACGGGGATGTCAGTGTCTCGGTCTGGACTCCCACGCACATGCACGCACGCCGCCAATTATAGACACGCAAACCAAGCGAGCACCGACGGAGAAACGCGCGGACCAGACGGCGCTCCCGTCCAATGAAACGCACCGATTGGGCAGAAACTTGCGAGCGACGGCGTCGGATGACTTTTGCTCCCTCCCCTCACTGCTGCGGTGGCGGCGGCGGCGGCGGCACTGACTTTGCTATTTGACACGAGCGTCGAACATCAGAGCGCCTGTGTTGGTGTGTGTGTTCGTGTGCGTGTAATTATACCGCCCGAGGGGAGACAACAACAGGGATAGATGAATAATGTCTTTTGATCACAGTGACACACACACACGCACAGAGTGTTTGCATCCAGCACATTAACGCCGGCGCTGACATCGTCAGTACAGCTCGTGTTTACTCGATTTAATAAAAACAAAAAAAAAAAGATTCTTAGCCCCGAGGCTTTCGCTTCCTCGTCGACGGCTACTAAGACAAACTGCAGGCGCGAGCTCGTGCAAGAGTGCCAGAACAAGAAGGAGCAAGCACCAGAGTGCTGACCGACCGAAAATATATAACAAATAACTTCAAATCGATAAGTTACGTAAAAACACTCTTGGAGCCGAACTGTGCGTCCCGCGTGTTGCCGTTTCAATCAGCTAAATTGGAAACGCTGAGCGGGTCGAGCTGGAACACATCGTGTTTCATTACCGCGTCAGGTGCGTCGGCGGAGTCGGATTTATGGACCTCGCCGGCGGAGGCAACGGCCGTTTAATGTCGGT
>NW_027466066.1:2835000-2942500 GCF_046127955.1 Nelusetta ayraudi | reverse complement strand
GTTCATGGCTGAAACAACCCTCCCTGGCTGGTAAATGTGTTGAAAACAACCGTGCTTGTGTTTTTGTTTTGTTTTTTCTGATGTCAGCAAAAGATTAAATTAAGTTAAATTAGATTTGAGAAAAAAAGGACACAGCCAGTGCATTTGGAAGAATACGAACCGAAAAAAAAACACATTCCGAAGCAGCCATTCCGTCACTCCCTTCTGTTTCCCACAAATTCCCTTGTGGCGTTGCACAATTGCAAAACCCACTTATTAATCTAATGCTTGACAATGTACGGGAATGTTGAATTAATTCTCCTCAGTATAGAAAATATTTCATAAAATCCAAATTTCACCAAATAAAACAACATCAGCGTTCTTTCGGTGAACTTCAACTATGAAAAATGTGGACAAACCAAACAATTAGCATATTAGCATAGCACATTAGCAAAAAGCAACGTTAGGGACGAGGCGGACGTCTCCGTTTGAATGAATGAACTTTTAGTTTTATATGTCGAGGCATTTTTTTTGTGTGCGTGTGTGCGGTCACGTAATTGCAAAAACCATGACGTTGCGATTCCCGACATCCATCACCGCAAACAAATCAATTCCGGATCAATTCCGTGGTGCTAACTAGCACGCCACGGCGGCTAGCCAGAGAACGATCTCTCGCCATCGCTTCCTCTCTCAGCCCTCCTTTCTTTTCTTCTTTCTTTCTGTCTCCTTGTGCATTTTAGTCGTTTCTACTCATTTATTCATTCTTTTCTGTCCCACTTCTCGGTTTGGCTGTTTTTTTTTTTTGTTTTTTTTTCCATCTCTGAATTGATTTATTTATCAAAATGAATTTAAGACTGTCGCAGACTCAGAGTGCCGTTTTAGTGCAAAAGAGGGAGCAGTCTGAAAGACGAAGGAGGGGAAAAACTGAAATGAGGCGGAATTGATGCGGAACCCGCACATCACTCCACACACACACACACACACACACACACACACACACACACACACACACACACACACACACACACACACACACACACACACACACACACACACACACACACACGATCCGCACCTTGTCAGCCATGATCATGGACGAGCCTCCGTGGATGCCGAGGATGGGGATGAGCGTCTGCGAGGAAATAAAATCCAAAATCTGGGCGATGGCCTCCTGGTCGGTGCCGTCCCCGAACACCACGCCGTGGATCTTGGTGCCGGACATCAGGTCGCACATGTGGTTGATGATGCTCTTGGGGTCTGTCTCGTTGACCAGCAGCGTGACCACGTTGACGTCGATGGGGTCCTCCTTGCTCCACAGCGCCCGGATGTCCCGGTCGGAGATGTAGCGCGTGCGGCCCAGGATCACGGCAATGTTCAGGACCGGCACTTTCTCCGACACGCCGCCGCCGCCGCCGCCGCCGCCGCCACCGCGCTGCTTCTGGGCGCCGGCCGGGTCGGCGATGAGGGTCACCGCCACCAGGAGCGCCAGGGACAGCAGCACGCCGTCACTCCCGGCGCCGGCGGCCCAGCTGCTGCTCCTTCTGCCCCTCCTCTTGCTCCTCTTGCTGCCGAGCGACATTCCACCGAACCACTTCATCCCCTGCGTGAAAAAAAAAACAAATCCAGGTGAGGGAAGAAGGGACGACGGGGAAGACGGACAAGGAAGGATGGCAGAGTGGGAGATAAATTGTTAATGCGGCGCAATTTTAAACCTCTTTCGCGTTAAGGTTATCTTCCTTTTTTTTTTCATTTCACGTCTTCTCAGTAACGCCGGCGAACAGATAAACCTTGAGGGAGTGAGGCGGCATTGAGAGGAAGTTGCGGAGGAGAGGTGAGAGATAAACAAATTCAGTTTGGTCACGACTGCCAGGCAGAGACAGCGAGGCTTTTTTGGAGTTGGCTTTGCTATTGAAAGGCAGGCAGGCGGGCGGGCGGGCGGAGAGGCGCTGTAAGAGTCAATATGAAATGTAAGTTTGATGCACAACTTTTGAAAGAGACGCTATAGAGCCGGAGAGGCCGCTGGATGTGAGACGGTTTTAGGACGTGTGCAGAGGAGGGACAGTGAATATCTACAAAAAATGAAAACATTTGTAGGTATAAAGAGGAGAGAAAACCAAGTTATTTACATGTTATGGAAGAGCGGAAGATTTATGGATGAGATGAAGTCAGTCAGTGTGAGAGAAGATGATGCACGGGACGCAGTGATGCGATGATGTGGGGGGGAGGCGATTGGCCACAGCCACAGCCAATCGCCATCAGGGAGAAACTTAGCAGCTCCTCCAAACCTGAGTGGGCGCTGTTGGTCAGTGACTGAGGGAGTTTGCAGGTAACAGCCAATCAGCAGCGTGCATCTCTTGATGGCCATGACAGCCGGGCTGTTCTGCAGCCGCCCACGAGTTCATCAGTTTCTTTACTGTTAGTTTGTTTTTTCTGTTTTTTTAATGAAATGTAACTACTAATAGACTGAAGGGGGCGCTGAGGCAATGTCCAAGCACGAGCGTGTTTAAACAGCGGTGCAAACATATGGTCTTCACCGGGTACAGCGAAGAAGACGGGTGGGTAGAGCACTTTGGTTTACACATATTTACATGGCTATCTATTCTATTTATTTTCCTATTATTGGCACTGACAGATGTGCTGGTGAACTGTATGCGAGTATGTGGGGAAAAGAAATGTGTAGGAGGGGTAGGAGTTAATAAGCAAATGCTTCTTCCTACTCCTTTTCAAACATGTCATGTTAACAATGTCTATTGGTCTTGACTACAAATCTTTCAAATAAAGCCTTCATTCATTCATTCACTCAAATGACCCTACCCACACACACGCCCCCCCCCCCGACATGCACGGATCATTTTGTGTCCAGAGGTGAGAGACAAATTACATAAAGGCCAATCATCAGCTGTTACCCGAGCGGCACCACGAGCAAGGGAGCGCGGTGACATCATCATCATCATCATCATCATCGCAACGCAAATCACATAGCAGTAAGAGCCGACCCCCCCCCCCCCCCCGCAGGCACTGCACTTAGGCCAGCAGTGCTCAGGAAGCAGAAAAATATGCGTGTGCGTCGGTCATCATATGTGTGACAGACGAGCAGGTGTGCTGAACACTGGAGTGTGAGCTAAGCCATCGAACATATGGTCACATTATGTGCCCATGTGCGCCATCGACGGTTTATAGATTCATCGAAAGGACCTCGCGGTTCCGGGTCAGCGCCGCGCCTGCTGATGCACGACCGATTCAGTGCAGCCGCTGTTACTCCGGAGCAGGGGTTGCAACCACGAGGTGAGTTCGAGGACTTCAAAATATATATATATATGTATATATGTATATGTCTATTTTGCGAGAGCATTGTTACATTCAGACGGGAAAACGGGAGCAAAAATTTCCAGCCATCTTGGAAAACACTTTCACTTCCGGTTGGAATTTAGGTCTGTGTGACAAACAATAAATCAGTGAAAAAGCAGAAGACAGGGCGAGGCCGTTTTCCCGAGCTGGAGGATCAGTGCCCTTTATGACATCACAGGGGGTCAGGCTGTCAGAAACAAAAGCCAAGGACGAAATTTTGTACTTTTTCCACATATTTCAGGAAAACATACGAAAGCTTTCAAAAGCGTTCACAAATCACGAGTGAAATAGAAAAAAAATGCACGCTGCCAATTAATTACTGAAGAAGAGTTGTTTTATGATTTTCCCTTGAGTTAATTAACAACGCATGGAGCCCGGCTTCCGCGGCTGGCAGAATAATCCCACGTTCCCATGAATCACGCTGCTGGAGGTTGGTCCCAGAGGATCAGCCCAAAGCCGGCAATTGACTCCGACGCCCGGAAGGATTCAGTCAAAATCTTAATCAAAAGCCATCGGCCGCGAGGAAAGACGCTCAAAGGCAAACATCCGAGTCGTTCGTGCACACTGGAGCCATTTTCAGACAACATAACGAGGTGTTCGACGCTCGGGAACACTCGGTCTGAAACACGTTCTGCAAAGAGGAACGGGAAAGATTTGGTTTCGACAGCGAGCTTTCACAGTTCCCTTCCAATTCTGTTCTGCGAGGGAGGAAAGGAAGAATACCTCGGCCCCGTCGTCTGCTCGGAAGCAAAATGAAGGTTTTAGATTATTTTTCCCCGGCTGAGGATTTGTCATACCTTATGACCAGGGGGACAAAATTGAAGCTCTGGCAGACGACTGCATTGTGAGCTGAATAATGCATGTTGGCTCCCTGTGTCATTACCTGTTTTGGTTCTTTTTTTTGTTTTGTTTTTTTTGTATTTTTTTTAAAGTCCAGCATTGCTCACACGCTCCCCCTTGTGACCGACCGAGCGCGCAGAAGACCCGACAGTCAACCGGTCCGAAAACGCAGAATGCCAAACGGATCCACCACGTCATTTTGTCTCTTGGTCCAAAATGTGGAGGAGTGCACGAGGCCTTGGCCAGACGCTCTGGCACGTCCGTGTTCCGCCGAAACAGATGTCGGCGTCCTGGGCGGAGCGACGACGCGCCCGCGTTTCCAGACAAACATTTGTCTTGATGAAGGCAAAAGGGGATGCACGCCGTGTTGGCCGTATGTCGCGATGCAAATAAATCGCTCCGGTGACTGGAATCGGTCTTGGGGAAGAGAAGACGGCACAAATGAAAGGAAATTAGAAATAAATTAATGCATGATAAAATGGATTACCCATCGTTTGGCCACCAAATGGATTGTTGAAACGATCTGCGCTGGTCGGTGCAAACCTCAGAATTGCCTTCAACGTGCATCTTTGCAATGTCAAACACCACTTATTTGTTTATCTTCAATCTCATTTCAAGATGGCGTCACAAGCTAAAGTTGTACTCTTGAAAGAAAAAAAATACAAAAAGGAAACAAAAGCACCAGCAAAACGGACAATCTGCACTATATTTCTACGGTGATTCCAGGACACGATACGGCGATGTAATCCACCCCCCACCCCCGCCAGTCCCGGTATTTACAACATCCAACAGCCACGTGCGCAACCTCAAGAGCAAATATGGTGACACTGGGCCGCCTCTCTGGTCTGGCTGAAGAGCCCTCGACTGGGAAGGGCTGGCCCTGCTGGGGGGAATTAAGCCCAAGCCTTCCGGCTGAAGGACCGTCTATGTAATCACACCAGGACCGTGCAGCTGCCGCTATTATCGTTCCATACATTACTTTTCACTGTTAATGCGCGCGCTATTATCAACCCAGGCCCATCAAAGTGTCCAAAGGCTTTCTCCTCAGCGGTTTCCGCCGGCGACTCCGGCCTGATGAAGCCCGCGCGGCCTGAACAATGTGAGCGGAGGGCCTGAATAAAACATGAATCCTTCATAGGCGGCGCACGCCACGCTGCAAAACGCGCGCGGCTGGAGAAATCTGAGGGGATCTCGTCGCATTAGTCACTCCCTGTGATGCCGTGTGCGGCTCCGTTAGCAGCAATTAGATTGTGTGGCGCTAAATAGCGCACTTTGCCACTACAGTGATAAGCCACGATGGAATTTCAGGACTTGCGTGCCGCAAAATTCCCTTTACAATTTTCCTTCTGAAAAAAAAAAAAGTGCATCTAACCTGTCAGGAAACAGTCCAGAAATTTCAAAGGATAATCTTGTACTTCTTTTCAAACGGAGTCCTAGAGTCTAGATTAACGGTGCAGTGCATTGTGTAGACTGCAAGATCTCAAATGTTTGCCCGATAAGTGACAAAAACGCTGTCATCCGTCTTTGTTTTCTCTTATCTATTTCTATCTTTGCGTTAAATGGAAAAGAAAAAAAAAAAAAAAACTTGTTAGCAGTTGCACAAATCTCTCCTCAGGCGTATCTGATCCAGATAACTTACGAATAAAACAACATATTTAACATCAGCTGCTGCCAATCGCGACGCTCAGACGGTACGGAACGATTTGTCGCTAAAGCGTGCACGCATGTCTTTGCATGACTGCAGTGGCAGTAGAAGAAAGCAGCAGAAGAAGGAGGCAAAGTAAAGCCATGTACCGATGTCCAGCTACCCACATGAAGAGCTTCCATCCCTCTCCATTCGCCCCGCTTGCGTCACACGGCGCCGTGGAGGAGAGGAAAACAGACATAAAAGGAGACAAACACGCACAAGCGAAGGCGATGCGGAGAAGAAAAAGTAGTTCATTGCGGAAGAGAGGGGAGGGAGGGGAGGAGATCGAGAGGAAGGGAAGGAGGGAGGGAGGGAGAGAGAGGAGGAGGAAGACGTATAGAGAGACACGGAGAGAGAATCCTCAGCCAAATCGGATTGGGGCAGTTTGTCGTCACAAAAAAAACAAAAAAAAAAAAAGGCAAGCGTTTCTTGGCGCGGCAGCAGGAAACGATGTTTGGCAGGCGCATCCACGCTGCTGGCTGTTGTTCATACGCCGACACGCAAGCGCACGCACGCGAACACGCACCTCACAAACGGATGCGCGCGCGTGACGAGTCCCGACGCGTACGCTCTTTGTAATCACTCGCAAGTCGAAAACGGTAAGAAAAAAATCCTTAAAAGGGGAAAACATTTCAGAAAAAATAATGAAATACGAAGTAGCTCCTCCTCCTCCTCCTCCTCCTCCTCCTCCTCCTCCCGGAAACCCAGACCAGACTGAAATCTCTGCCTCCCAGTGCCACCAGAGCGCTTCCAACAGAGCTCTGCCACCACGAGGCAGTCCCGGTTCCCCAAACGCACACGCACTCGCACTCACGGACGCACACACTCGCACGAGGACAAACTTACTTTCACGCCGCATCAATAATTCAGACGCATTATCTTTACACGATGATCAATATGATTACACTTAGCACCGCCGCCACATTTGTTCCCCCCTCTATCTTCCTTAAATGGCATTAAAATTAGATTAACACAGTGCACACACTCTATTGATATGATTAATTCAGGAGGCCGGGGCAGAGAGAGCGCTTGATACCGCCGATGATGAGTGTATGTTTTACTATGCCACAGTCCACCGAGGGCGCACGTGTGTGCGAGTTTTCATGTGTGTGTATGTGTGTGTGTGTGTGTATAAACAGCTTCTGGTTTGTGGAATACTCGCCTGAATATTGTATGCCGCTTAACCCCCCCCCCCCACTCCTCCCACATGACACCGGCTCCTCCATTACTCCACATTCATTCATCACCCACTTATCAGTTCACTTTTCGCTCCAACTGTCTCTTCTTTATCTTCCGTGCTGCTTTTATGCCTTCGTATCTGCGCTGACTCGGGCCAGATCTGTTCGAGACGATATGCCGCCTCCGCCCCCGTAGCGTCTGAATGAAGGAAGATAATAAGACATCCTTGCGCGCGCAGGGTTCGTCACGCGGCAACGCTTTCTCTCTGGCCCATCGTTAAATCATCCACCGTTGGTCCAGGTACCAGAGAGGCCTGCCCAATGTAATCGGCCAGTCGGCATGAGGTCTTAAATTTCCTTCCTTTTGAGATTTTCAGATCTGCTATTTAATTTGTACAACCTGGACTCCAATGGAGCAGCTGCGCACGATTAATTATTAAAAAAAATAAATTGCACAAGATCCAAAAACTGGAAACTACATCCAAGGTAAATTGCCTAGATTGCTGATTTGTGGTTTGTTTGTAAGTGAAGAGGGAGTCGGGAAGACTGAGAGGGAGGAGCAAACCCTTCGCCCTTTGTGACATCGCAGAGGGTTTGTGCAAACAAAACACATGAGAAAACATTGGCCAAGCCGCTTCTGCATAATCCGGGACCTTCGAACGACAACGTCGACGTTAAGCTCTCGGTTCTGCAACCAAAACTTTCTCATCAGACACCAACTGCGAGGCCCGAAGCGTCTAAAGAACGTCACGACTGCCCTGATAACCTCGCACCACTGCGTTCCCTCGCCCAGGACAGCATCACTCGACGCTCGCTGCCATGCTTCGCGCTGTACTGCCTCCGACTTCTCCCTCTGCCTTTTCCGTCTCAGTGGCTGAAAATGATTGAAATGCACAGAGGTTCTCCTGCCTGATTCAAACGGGGGGAGGTGGGGGGTTGGGGGAAGAGAGGTGGGATCCATGAATTTCAACCCCCAAGCCACCTAAGACAAAACTGCGCTCTCGTCCACTTTGTTTTGCCCCGTCTCTGCACAGCTTGTTGTTGCCCCCCCCAAATAATAACACTGGCCCAAATTTAAAATAACTCAATTCTACAACACCGCACGTTTGCTTTCTCCATATCCACTTTTCTCCCCCCCCCCCCGGCCCTCTCCGCCGTCATCCTCCTGAACTACCGAGTCTCATTCCTCGGGCCCTGTGTCATTCGCTTCTTTTCCATTTGTGAGGGTTTTCTTTCGAAAATTACATTCTGCCATTTGTCGAGATCCATCTCCAGGAAACATAAGAAATTAAATGAATTTGAACGTGCCGCTCAAGTTGGGATCTGTCTGCATGCATCTGCATACAAAGAGAGGACTAGCAGGCACTGGATTCAAACAAGAGGTATTCTTCTTAGCTGCACTTCCTCCAACGCAGTCGAACCCTGATGTGGATCAAGAAGCAAGTCCTGACCCACCTAAAAATGTGGGTCTATGTCCACTTTAACACAACCAAGTGTGTGAAGCAGACGATGACGCAGAGAATTGTGGGTAAACACAGGCTTACCCAAGGTGAAAAAATGCCAAGATACCCCGCAATGACCATTGGAGGAGTGAGGTTTCTTGTTCATAGATTGCCTTGTCTTTTTCAGTATTTCTTCCTGCAGCGCCACCACAGGTGAGGAGGGGAACACATGAAACAAAAAGCTCAGTTTGTCTCAGAGTCTGAGGAAGTGTACCAGCTGAGCCTCGATCTTACCAGGTCCCCCAGTCAGAACGACTTTACTGGATCAAGCCTCGGTCTCGGTCAACTCCTTGATCGTGTGTCCCAACAACCCCCACCTGGAACGCCGTCTCAATTTCCCCGGACAAAACTCCAGCCCAATCAGCGTTCGCTCCAGCCGTTCAACCTGAATCCTCCTCTCTCCCTCTCTCTCTCTCTCCCTCTCTCAGGCTTCGGCCATCTGCTCCGTGTGCCCTGACGTGTGCATGAGCACCCAGGAGAAGCCCAGTGGAAGTAATCATCTGTTACCGCTCAGGCTTCAACATGTAGTCCGTCCGTCCGTCCCTCCGTCCCTGCGTCCGTCCGCTGCAAATACCTCTCCTACAAACACCGGCGAGCGCGCTCAGACCCACAAAGACCGTTGCTGTGCCCTCCCCAAGACGGGCGCGGACACGCAATTTGCTTTCTTGGCATGCCACGGGTTACAAGTTGTGAGATGCCATCATACAAACGGATGAAGAGGTGTGGAGTGGCTGCAGGTTTGGCAGGTTGACTCTTTTGTGTTAGAGCCGCTAGGTGGAATATCTGAGATTCTCACAAAAGGGAGGTGGGAACCGATGAAACAGAGTACGATCCAGACATTATTTAGCCGGGGATTCGGCGGGAAAAAAGGAAAACGCTGGTGCAGTTCAGCATTTGGTCGGCAGCCTAATGGAACAAAAAAAAAAAAAAAAGTGATGTACGCCTCCAAATGAAGAATTCCTCTGCATGGGAACACCTTCGTCTAAGAGGGGGAGCGGAAAAATGCATTTTGTCACGTTCCGTCTCTGCTGCAGAACTCGCTAGATCTCACACAGATTCTTCCCGATGCCTCCACCTCCTCTTTTGCTGCCGCTGCTGCTGCTGCATTGTTAGATTACAATTAACGCAATTGTGATTACAAAGAATAGCCAAGTTTTCTAGAAGGAAAGTAAGCACATACAAAAAGACACACACACACACCTTGCCAACACTATTCCAACTGCACTCAGACCCTACAGTCTACATACATGTGAATCCTTGGGGTTAATGCATTATTTCCTTTTTTTTGCTGTCATGAATTATGGACTGCACAGCCTGCACGGGCTGCAGCTGGCACCTCGCACGCGCGCCAAACACGCGCAGCTTCCCTGTGATAGACGAACTGCGCTTCAACAACGTGACTGGACCCGGAGAACAGCAGAGCGGGTTAGAGGAGATGCAAATTCACTCGGATCCCCCTCTCATTAACTTCAATGGAGGCAACACAATGCAAGTGCGACCCCTACTGGTTGCACGGTTGGCCTGATTTCAGCACTCTGACGAGCCGCTCCGCGCATGAAAAGATTTTTTTTTTTTTTCCAACCCCCCTTCTTCATGTTGGGCTCACTTTCCGTCACGTTGCGGGAGGAGGCTCGGAGACCACGCACGGATTTATTTTTTCTCCTTTTTTATTCTATAATGCACATCTAAGAATCGAGTGCGTGCGTGTGCTCCCGACACCTTCATCAAGGCGAACACGACCGACTGTTGTTGGTCCTGCTGCGAGACGGAGAGCTGGGGCTGGAAGTTGTGCCAAAGCCGCGGCGCGGCCAAAAAAGAACGCAGTGTGTGCGCGCGCGCACCAAAGCGCAGAACGCGCGCGCGTCGTTCACCCGAGTGCGGTAAACTCGCCGTGCTGAACTAAAACAGAGGTGGGGGGTGTGGGGGGGGGGCACGCGGGGCGGCAAGTGAACGTGACAAACTAGGAAAATCAGGGCAACCTTTCTTTCTTTCTTTTTTTTAAGAAAAAAATTAATCCACCCTCGCACGCATACAGTTCTAATGCGCTCGGATGTAATTTGAAGAACGCCGGGGAATTAAGTCTATTTTGTCAGACAGAGAGAGACGCGCTTTGAAGCAGCCTCGCTGCAGCAGCAGCAGCTTTGTGAATTATGACAAAATCACGAGTCTTGACGCAAAAGGCTGGAGGAGAGGATTTTTTTTTTGGTGGCGTGTGTGTGTGTGTGTGTGTGTGTGTGTGTGTGTGTGTGTTGGGGGGCGGAGGGGGGGGGGTTCTAACATCCTCATTCACTGCCTACCTTTAATGCAGTTGCTGGTGTTTTTGTGGTTTGGGGGGGGGGGGAGGAACAGCTGTACACTGTTCTGGGTGCCGCACTTTGGGTTCCAGGAGGAGGTGGAGGGTGGATGTCTGGATGGATGAATGAATGGGTAAGATGATGGATGGATGGATGGATGAGGAGGAGGTGGGGGAGACAAAACCGCCGCAGCCCCCGGTTCAGTTGGGAGATGCGACGGTGGGGGGGGGTTTGGTGGTGGACAAAGAAAGATCTCAAAGTAGTTACTCACAGCGTCTCCCGTCCGCGGAGCTCCGAAGCGGCGGTGCGAAATGACATTGCAACAGTCCCCCCTCTCCGCTGAGAAACCATGCAAGCCTCTCCGAACGCTCGCTCGCTCGCTCGCTCGCGCTGGAGCTGGAACCCCGGTCACACGCGCGCGAAAAGGCGCCCAGTTATTCCCACCGTGTCCGAAACAAACATTAGAGATTAAAAAAAAAGGGGGGGGGGGGGTGCGGGGGGATAAGAAATATAGCTAAAACAAAACAATGAATGAAATCCTCCCCAATAAATAAAATAAAAATCGGTAGCGCGCAGGTGCGACTGAACGATGCAAGAAGAAAAAATAAAATAAATGTCTGTGTAATTTGAAATAGAATCAGCGCCGTTGTAATCCAATCTTCATCGTGTGTGCGCGCGCGCGCCAGCCGCCAGTAGTGCTGCTGCTGCTGCTGCTGCTTCCCCGCTGCAATCCCCGCTGGCCCCGGCGCATTGTGGGGGGGACTCGCAAGCCGCCTCTGCGTGATTAGAGCCCGAGGTATCCCGTTATTCCTGTCCCGGCCGGGAGGAGATCAGCAGCATCAGCGGGTGCAGGAGGAGGAGGAGGTGATCCGGGTGGAGGAGGAGGTGGAGGCACGCACACGCTCATTGACTAGTACAGTTGGTGGTGGTGGTGGCCGAGGTGATGGAGGGGAGGGGAGCTCCAGCAGTCTGCAACCAAAAAAAAAAACCGCGCATGGGACCCGCGCACGCACCCACCCTCCTTCTCGCTCTCTCTCTCTCGTTCTCTCTCTCTCTCTCGTGCACGTGTTCGTGAGTGCATGTGTGATTTCTCGATTCAGTCTATACGCGCGCGCTTCTGCAGAGGCTGAGAGGGGGGCAGCTGGAGAGATAGTTCTCTCTCCGCTGCAGCTCCTCCAGGAAGTAGCCCAGTCCGAGGGGCGCACTGGCCAAAGGCTCCAGCGATTCGGACCCGTATCATTATTATCTGTTTATTTATTTAAATCGCACTCCACTCCGGCCACTGTCGCCATCACGAAAAGGAAGACTCCCTTTGGTCCCTCGTTACACCCAACTCTAAAAGCCGGTTTATCAACAAGCGGAAGGTGCAAATATTCCGCTCTACTTTTGCGCAGCGCGTGACAAATTCAAGCTAACTAGCCAAACAAACACGGCCGGTGATTGAGTGTTTTCTGTAATGCAGTCACCTTTCAGCGGCTCTCTCCGCGGTCTCTGGAAGTTTTGGAGGCACCAGCAGCAGCAGCAGCAGCTTGGCCAGGTGTTGCTCACGTGACGTAATTAGCTCGCTTCCGACGAGCAGGTGACGCAAGTTCCTCTCTCGTTAAAAAAAATAATTATTTGCTCGCGCCTCCCCGTGATTCTGTCGCCCCGCTCTGCCCAAAATGGCATTAGGGAGAATTTATTGATTGATTTTTTTTTTTTTTTTTTTTTTTTTTTAGCTTGCTGTGCCAGTGGGAGGTGGTGGTGGTGCAGGCGAGTCATTACAAAGGCTGTCAAACTCTACTGTAACAGTGACATGAATGAACTCTGCACAAATCAAAGACGCCAACCCCAAACTGATGAATCACAATCTGATCAACTGACTGTTTCTAAAGATGGGCGTAGCTTCTTCTTTCAAAAAGGAGGCCAACGTGGAAGCACCAAAGACCTGCATTCTATTGTTTAAGTTGGTTTTAAAAAAGGCTAAAAAGAAAAAAAAAAAAAAAAAAAAAGACTGGTTTTCAACACAGAAAAGGAACACTGAATCGAAGCCATTAAACACTGGTTGAAAATTTTTGTCAGCCTAAATTGGGGTGACCATATTTTGATGACCAAATAAAAGCCTTGGCACTTTGCCCAGCAATGAGATACTCAAATGATACTCAAACATTACTCAAAGATTTAAATATATTTGAACTATGCCTTATCTGTATAGATAGAAAACAGTGTTTTCCATTATTTTATAACTTTATAAAAAGGAGCAAAATAATAATAATAACAACAACAACAAAAAAAAAAAAACAAGACGCCAAGGTCGAGATGTGAAAACAGGATGTTCCTCGGGGGAAGAGGACTTTTGGTCACCCTTGTCTAAATCGCTTGGTAAAAAAAAAAGAAATTACACCTCAAACCTCCCAATACATAGATTGTTGGCTGAAGGCTGCTTCGTTTGTTTGTTTTTCACTAATTAAATCACATGAGGCTGCTCTGGAGTCTGTTGAAAATTATAATAACATTAACAGACCAGAAACAGTGTTTTTACAATGCAATAAACATTTTTTTTTTATTCTCTGAGAGTTCCCTCTCAGAGAATGAATGGAGAAACCAGGTTCACCTCTGCATAAAGGAGGCTCTAGTGAAAATGCCACATTAAATGTCAAATGCCACCTTTAATCAGGTTCCCAATTTCATGTCTGTCTGTCTGTCTGTCTGTCTGTCCATCTATCTCTTTCTGTCTGTCTGTCTGAACTGTGATGGGAGATGTCATGAATTTTGCCATCGCTCCAAGGTACAAAGTCTCTCTCTCACGAGGACAAAGAGAGTGTTTTGGTGTGTGTGAGAGAGAGAGAGAGAGAGAGAGAGAGAGAGAGAGAGAGGTGCTGAGAGCAGATGAGAGGGAGGGAGGGAGAGGGGATGGTACATGCAGTATTATGGGCTTCACAAATGGATATATAGTTGCAATTCACACCTGACGGAGCAAATAACTGTCAAACGACTGGAGCGAGCTCGGAGAGGGGCAGAGCTCTCGTGCATGTGCGCACACACGCGCTATCCACGGACGCATCTTATAGAAAGCCTCCGCCGCCGTGGGATGTCCAGATACATGTGAGGGGGCGGAGGGGGGGTTAGGTTTCAACCTGGCGAAGAGACCTGTCACCACGCATGAGGCAGTGAAAAAGGCTCCGGCTACACAGGGACGAGCCCCACACGCACACAAATACCATATAGGCGAAAGCTAAAAGAGAAGAGCATGTGATTAAAAAAAAAAAAAAAAGTCACGAAATGCCATTTTGACATTAAAAATGCCATAAGGCCCAGTCAGGTTACAATGAACCCCATTAGGATAGAAGGCAAAAGGCATTCGTCGCGACAGGAAGCATGAGCGGCAGCCGGTGAGGAGGCCGAGCAGCTGTGAGTAGCGAGAACTTTGTGGAGTGACGGAGCTCCAGGCTGGAGGAGATGAGAGAAAGAACACTGGTGATGTTTTAAAGCTCCCATATCTCATCTAGTCGTACATCTCTCTTCTTTCTTACAGGACTCCAGAGGACCTGCCTCACTCATGTGTTTGATGACTGGGAGAAAAATGCTCCAGACCTCCACAACGCAGAATGTTTAACTTTCTGCTTGCAGCCTCCTGCAAAAGAAAAAGAAAAAGAAAAAAAAGAATCAGTTTTAGGTCCCGGCTTGAAACAATGTTGTTGTGCCTTGATTATGATTGATGAGGACAAGGTGACGAAGACAAGGTGGCCCTGGAGGGTGGGGTCCACAATTGGCCGGTCACTTGGTACAGAAGGTATTCCCTATGTGACATCAAATATATGACAAATAAATCGGGACTATTTTAATTTCTGGGGATTTCATTGATAGACTACAAATGCACAATATTACCTAAGCAACATTAGGGAAGCAAATTTTTCATATGCAAACGAGAATCCCATTAAAATTAAATAGTGTTGCAAAAAAAGTACAATGAGAATCAACATTTAACATCATAAAACACAAGGAAAGCCGATCTTTTGCTAGCTCGACACCCTCTGAGTGCAGTAACACTCTCTCTGCTTCCTTTCTGATATCCCACGGTGCTGTCCGCCGGGCAGTGTTTTTTTTTTTTTTTTTTGCCGGCTATCGAGCCACCATCTCAGCTCACTGCAGTCAGACGGTCTACTGTATCCTCTTTCAGCATTGATTTGACACATAAACGCGGATGCAATAGCCTACATTTGACCGGTGACCTGTTTGTCATTTTCAGTTATTTGTCAGGGAAGCTGGAGGCTGTGGAGGCTCTCTTGTTCCTCCAAAGGGTCACTGGGAGTCCGCAACATATCCAGGGTCATTACGCCGTAAACGCAATTTTTCCGTTTTACGGAGCAGTCCGCGTTCTGATTGGCTTGCCTCAGCGTAATTTCTGCTCATTTCATCTATTGAGAATTTCATCACATTGACAGTGGCGGTGAGACTTGTTCGTCCTTCTTAAGAGACGATGCAAATGGCTTTTCTTTTTCACCAGATAACATCTAGAGGGCCGTGAGTCCGATGCTGATCTATGGACGCATCAGCAGGATGAGAGTTTTTGCACAGAGGTAAGATTCAAGTGGTCTGTTTGTTATTCTGAGCCCATTGTACGCGATTCAGGCCTGATTGCCAAACACATATACATATGTATTTGTCTTTGTATGTGTGCATGTGGGTGAAAAGCCCTCATTGTTTTCCCAAGAAACAACACTTGAACGGTGGTTGCACGAACCTTCAGTCTATTGCATTCAAGTGTATTGCTTTGATATTTACGCTCAGTGAATTCCAGCTTTGGCTTCAGTTCAAGGCTTCAGAAAAGTGCAAAAGACAATATTAGATGCACATCACAGTCTTGTGGCTAGCCACAATGGGGACCTCATATCCTGCAGGTCAGGAGGAAAGCACACCCATTTTCATTGTAAAAAGCCTTCAGTGTCATTCTTTGTTTGTCTTTTCAGAAAGAATGCCATCCAGATCCTTACCTCAACCTCCTTTGGCAGCAGGTCTACAACTTTGTCAGCTCCTTCTGTGGCTTTTCAGGTCAACGGTGTTGCACCCGGCCTTCATTAGAACAAAAGGGAAGATGAAAAGTGCAGAAGTCCTTAGACCAACTAAAAAACAGTTTCTATTGATACTTGGGATCAAGTTTCAGAATTCAAATCTTAACAATTCTGTTGTTTTTGTGTTTGACAGTTACAGATACAGAGGATAGATGCCAAAAATTAAAAACAAAAGGACACAGAACCACAACTTTAAATCTATAATCCTGTTGAATTTTACTCTTTTAGAAACAAAGAAAGTATGTTTGAGGATGAGGGATAGCGGGTCATCAATCAGTGAGACAGACGGGGCACCAGGGGGAGCTACACCACCGACACACTCCCAATCAAAGAGGGATGGGCAGAGCAACCACAAGTACTGGACGGACAGACAGACAGACAGACAGACAGACAGGGAAGCGCGTGCTAGCGTATCAATAACTCCCTTACACACACACACACACACACACACACACACACACACACACACACACACACACACAGAAAGAGAGATCAATGGGTTTCCATTACACTTCCTGATCCCTCAACTGAGCTTCATAATTCAGTATTTCCTCAAGTTTTTCAAGCCCAGTATTAATAATAGTTAAAAAAAAATAAGAAAAGAAAATCTATTTCACATTTATCTCTCTTTATCTCATAAGCTACAGGCCATAGTTATCGCAGTTGGTCAAAGGCTTTCCCTGCACACGCGATTCAATGAAAAGCAACAGCAGGAAAAACAACAAACAGACCTGTGAGCAGCTGATGTTGTAGAGGGGAAGGCAGATGAAGCTACCAGTCCAGCCCGACGAGGTCAATGTTTGCGCAGTGGGCGAAGTCGTCCTAGCTGATCAGAGTGTAAGGGTAGCGGGCTTGGGACACACCCCTGAGGTGACCCAGTGCCGAATGACTCCCAAAGAGTGCCGTCTCTTTGGGGTGGGAACTGAGAACTGGTGGCCACAACCTCATCAGGGCCACCAGCCATGCAGGGCTCAACTTTGACGAGAAAAGTTTGAAAATGAAAAAAAAGAGAACGGAAATAAACAACTGAGTTTAATAACAAAAATGGAAAGTGATATCTCACTTGGCAAATCCCCTATATTTTCAGGTTTGAAATGAAGTCAACATGCGCGCAGATTGTTATTCCGTACTTGGGAGATAACATCTCCTGAAATGGACTTGGAGGAAAAAAAACAACAAATAATCAGATCCAGCTCCTCATTAGGAATCTCATTGTAATGCAGCCACCGGAGTGGAACAACATCTTATTTTGTGTTCCGCTCGGCGGTACAAGATGTCAGGTGTTCAGCATCCACCCGCAGCTCTCCGACGTCTCCCAGCCTTTCCTGCACAAGGCACCGTCAAGCCTCATTAGCTACCAATACGGAAATATGTATAGATATATACGCGATGGGATCAAAATGATTCCGCTTGAGCGAGTGCCATGACATCATCGCTGTTACTCCACCACCGGTTGCACGTGAAACCGCAAGTCCTGACCTTTTCCTCGGCATCCCAGCGCCGTTCATTCTCCGACCTCAGAGCGCGGACCCTCCATCAGACGTTGTTCCCCATGGATGAACAAATTAATGAAGGTCGCTGTATGCGGCTGTTCCGGCCGTGTCTTTTCCTTAATCGTGTTGAATTTAGTAAAGCCGCAGTTGTGTGATTTGTTAAATGAAGGTTGTCGGTTTAATTTCAGTCTGATTGTCTTCACGTTGAGCAGGCGTTCTCTTCCATTGGACACGTTCCCCACAGTTAACCAACATGGAAAAAAGTTTTAGTTATAATAATAATAATAATAATATTAATATTAATAATAATAATAATAATAATAATAATAATAATAGGCATTTTAAACTTGGCTGAAATGACTTAGAGAATCACATTCAAACAAATGAACATTGCAAAAAACTAAGATAATTTCGAGATTTCATTTAAAAAAAATCAGTTTTTTTTTTATTTTACTGACACAACAACAAGATTTTTTTTTTTTTTTGGTTGGTTTTATAAAAGAGAAATCCTTACGATGTGCAGCCACACACACAGTAGAGTACATGGTCTCCACATTCCTGCAGAGCAGCATTGTTTTGAGCAGGAGGCCCAGGCACTGAGAATACTTGACACTAAAGCACAACAAATATTCCACGCATGCACACAAGTGAGACACTGAGACAAATTCATGTCTTCTCCTCTGACTGAGGCTAGTTAGAGAGGACCAGCCCTCGTCTCTCAGCCCTCTGTTTCACATTTTACTTTGTAGCTGGAACCAGGATTGATGTTTCTCACTTCTCACTCTGTTCAGATTTGATAGCTCCTGGAGGTGAGAACTACCTGAAGGTGAGGTACATTTGAGCAAGACGAGTCCTTAGAATACAGATGAGCGCTTATGCAGAAAGTCACATCCGAGGTGTTTTCGGCCTGTCAATGAATTCAAGTTCCTGCCGTGCTCTCACGGGTTTCTGCATCAGACTCTCGGTCAATTATGATGGCCAAAAGTGGAGATGCACTTCATTGCACCTTAAGACTAAACATCTATTCCGATACCACAATTCTGTTGTACATACATGATATATGACAATGGGGCTGCTTTATCTCTTTACCTTTTAAAAAAAATACTTCCCTTCGTGATGTCACAAGGGGAAGGTCCAAAGCTTCAGAACACCTGCACCAACAGGCAAAGCTGACCAAGCAGCTTTTCCACTTTGCCCTCATCCAAGCAAGCAACATTTTTAAAGAGCGCCGCGACCAGATGTCGGCCGAGTAGCGAAACGCGGATATCCAATTAAAGGCTGAAAGAGGACGTTTGATGGCGCCCATAAAGATGGGAAACCTGGCCGGGGCTGACAGCTAGTCGGTTAGCCGTTGACTGACTTCTTTGAAGAGCAGATAAGTGAGGCGACATATGGGGACGGGCGGGAGACGATCGGCGAGGCTGCCCATTTGAAACAGCATTTCAGAGGGAGCCGGCGCCAAAAAGGGAGATGTTGCTGCGACGGCGGTCTGTTGGGGGAGGGAGAAAAAAAAGGAGTCAGCCTTTGAACGGCTAATTCGAATGGAGGAGGCGCAGACCTGCAGCGGCCGGCGGCCCCGTTAGCACATCAAACGGCGGCGCCGCCTAGAGCCGACAGACAGGCCCGGGCTGATTGTGTTACAAATGGGCAATAAATTCTAATTGGATTTGCAGCCGTAAACACATTAATCAGACAAAAGCTTTTATAACTATTGGCATTTTAAAGGGAAAAGCCATTAGCAGGCACGGTGGCTCGTGTCATGGTAGGGGGGGAGGGGCGGGAGTCCTGCCGTTTTGTTTTCGTTTTTCTTTCTTTTCATTCTTTTCCGCGAATTTGTCGTCTTGACCTTTGCTGCTCGCGGGAGCGTATTACAAGTGACACCGCTGAACCAATAAACGCGCACGCACACACGCGCTCGCGGAGGTTAAGGTCACCGTCATGTATCGAGTGTCGAGGTGCGGAAGTGAAAAAAAACGCGCCGTGGTCATTGATTCGTATCCATTATCAGTCAAGAACGAGGCCCCGCCTCCTTATTTTGTTGCTGGTTCAAATTCAGTTCAGTTCTTGACTTTGAGATCAGAGCAAGTTTCGGATAGACTTTCTGTGAATCCCATGATTTAAAAAAACAAACAAAAAAACTTTCAATACGCCTGAACAATCTGGAAGCAGCCACATCATCAGGAGCCTGCTGGGGTGGGACGTGTCTATTTGCTGGAATTCCCTTGAGAACCTGTATAAACAATGCTCCCACAAGCATTTTAATATTATTCTGACATCAGAGGTGCACTGTGTACAGGTGTGAATTGGCTTCTCACTACATCAATGATATTGTGTTTTTGTGTATGTGTGTGTTTGTGACTGACCTTGCATTCCTTCATGCTCGCCGGGATACAGGTGACTTAATCGCCACACCCCCACGCCCTCCATTCATTCACAATTGTTTTGTAAAGTAGATGGTCCACCCAGGCTGGCTGATTGTGCTTCACCGCCTGCCCTCGAGTAGCACACCATGTAATTACAAGAAGACAAGCATCCAGCTTTTCCTCTAATTTATTTTTGTTCTAAAATCAGCGTTTGTACTTGACTTGTACTCAACGGCAGTGCTTCAACTGATTTGTTGAAACCTACCGCCACCCACAGGACTATCGAGGTAATGCGTGTTTACTTTCAAGGAGCCGTTTTTTTCCTCCCTCCGCCCTCATTTCCATTGTTAATGTTGGTGAGTCATCAATAAACTCTCCTCATGATGTGAAGTTGTGTTTTGATTGTTGTTGTTCTTTTGGCTGCTTTTTTTTATTTTTTTTTATTATCTACTTTATTTACTAAAAAAAAACAAAAAACAAAAAAACACCAAACATCTAACTTAGAAATCGTGCTTTTCAATTAAAAACGGATTTGAAATAGTTAGAATTTTAATCACCCAAATGAGACACATCAACCTCAACATTTGCCGTTTTATTATCTGACATCAACTGTCCGGTTTGGATGACATTAAGCCTTAAAGTAGACGACTACTGGGAGTCAAGGACAAATTGACTCCCAGTAGTCGACTGCAATTCCAATTTAAAACCAGTCAATATTTTACTCAATCACTGGATTGGGACATACAAACCCTTTGCGTCACAAGGCTTGGTAGCTCGGTGGGTTAAATCCCTGAAGAAGGAACGATGAGTTCACCGCAATCTTTTTGAAAATGACTGAGGAAGCAGGTGCAAGTCATTAAACTGATGAGCATTCAGATTTATTTTTTTTTTTGTCTGAACCTAAATGAGGCACAACCTTTCATGAATATGTGAAGCAACCTGTATTTTTAGTTACAGTGAGTGCTGGAACTTCTGGCTCGAGATGCTGCTGTGGTATAAAACCATAAAGAGCCTGTTTGTCGGGGATAGCGACTCGGAGGCTCCATGTGTAGCCTGAACTGTAGCATGTTTAATCTGCAGTGGTCCAATGAAAGTTGTTGAGTCACACTGGGTGAATTAATTGGTTTAAAATAAATAAATAAATAAATAAATAAATAAATAAATAAATAAATAAATAAATAAGCTAGAACAGCTTCTGAAGGCTTTTGTGAACACGAAACCCCCAATGTTTAATCAAGACCATATTAGCTTGTTGCTGTCTCGGGGCTAATAGATCATGTCAAAAACAGATGTGCATCCTTCCGTCAATGAAACTTGGTTTAAAAAGTGGGTTCACGCTAAAAAGGACACCAATCAAATTTGATACGTATGTGATGATGATGATTATGATGACGACGATGGTGGCTATTATTACATTCATACTGCTGCTGATCGTCCGAGACATCAAACCGAGCTACTAGCTAATGCTCAGTTCAGCTGTTCAAGTAACTGATTGATTCTCCGCAGCAGCCTCGTTTTTGAGTGGCTGGGAGAATGAGGAGGGTCGGTGCAGGTGATCATATTAATGGTCGGGTCTGGTGTGTCGCGCCTAGTTCTACACTGTAACAAGAGTGATGGACAAATCAAGCCTTTACTTGAAGTGCAAGGGAAGCGTCCATCGTGAACAGATTGAAACAATGAAGACGACAAGGAAGGAATAAAAAAAAAAAAATCTTGTATTTCTCTTTTTTTAATTGACAGGGAAACATCCTTCAGGACAACAGTTGGTCATCACACAATAATCAGCAACGATAACGATGTAAGAGAGTCCGACCGTGTGTCGAGCCGTCAAACACCTTCCCCCCCTCCCCCCGAGATTCCCCGACGCTCTCCCTCGGACCCAGGGGGGCGATGGCGAGCCCGTTATTGCAGACACGTTGGCTCTCCGCTGACAAACAGAACACATCTCCTCCCCTCCTTCGTAAGGCTTGGGGGGGTTCGGGGATGGGGGAGTGGGCGTGGATGGTGCCAATCGCTGAAGGGTTTTTCAAAAAAAGAAAAGAAAAAGAAACAAAAGAAAGAAGAAAAAAAAATACAAGGCTTCTGATTCGTCAAAGTCAAGTTCGATCACAGTTTGAACTCTACTGGAGCCTGGCGTCGAGCGGACGGCCCTCCGTGTCTTCGCCCCCGACCGGCTCGGCGTCGAAACCAAGGACAAGACACAAACTTCTCACCGTCGCGGCCTGTCACAGAGCATCAGGGCTGAAGCTACTGCTACATAAAATATACATCGATTAATTAGTTTCACCAGTACCAGAGTTCTGCCGTGTGTATCGGGAGCTGGAGTGAAGGAAGGAAAAAAAAGAAAAAGGTTCACCTCGAACACGAAGTAACGTCTTCGGAGCAAAAAAACAGAACCAGCTGGAGTTTCCGCGTCTCTCTATAAAACTGTATAAAGAGGAGCTCCGTCCTCATACAGCAAAGAACCACCCAGTATTGCATCGGACAATAAAGAATAGGGTCACTTAATCAGTACGTCTTGAGATACTAATTAATCGGAGCCCAGTGCAATTAGGTAGTCAATCTACAAATGGAAACATCTGAAAATGCAAATATCAAAATCTCTAAAACATCCAGATGAGTCTCTCAAAAAGCGTTCTTTCTCCTCCTCCTCCTCCTCCTTAATCAGAACATGCAAGAGTCAAAACTGTTTTCCTAAAAAACAGGATTTTTTTTTTTTTTTTAATTAAATACTGAGATCCAAGGATTTGTAAACGGCTGAGAACAAATATGCAGTCACTCTACCAAAGGGTGTCGATTAATAGGGAGGTGGAGTAAGAGTGGGACGGAGATACGGAGCAGCGAGGCCGCGGGAGAACTTCCTGGTGCTGACAACCTGCACAGGAAGAGGACGCGATGCGGGGAAACGAAGCGGCTGGAGGTGCGGCGGGCTGTGTTTTGAGGGTGCGGGTGTTGAAACCGAAGGTGGGTGGTGGGTGGAGGGTGGAGGGTGGGGTGGGGCAGGGCCGCGTGCACAAGAGAGTTCAACATTTGGCGTCTCAGAACTGGAAGAAGAGCGCCGGCGGACAAGAAGCGGGCGGCATCTTGAGATGTTCCGGAACCCTCCGCTGGCCGCTCAAATCGGAGATCAAAGGTGCGGTCGACAAAACGTCCACAAACGGTGGGTTTCACGTTCACATGCACGATCGTTCGCGAGGCGTAAAGCCAAAAAAGGGGGATGCTGACCGATCGCTCGGACCTCGTTTGTCCGCGGTTTTGTGCAAGTTCAAAGGCCCAGTGTGCAACTTTTAGAGGGATCTACGGGCATGAAATGTAAAAAAAAAAAAGAAAAAGATTTCGATTGTGTGTTTTAAGTTTAAGGAGGAAATTCAAAAACATTTACTCTGCTTTCATTGCTTGATAAAAGTCATTTTAATTAGATAATGAAATATTGTGCCAAATTATCATGTCATATTGTGCCAAAACATTTCTACAGGCAACCATGATGTGGATTTTTGTTGACATCGTCATTGTTGAGATCAGAGTTGGGCATCAGAAAAATTATGGTCCACATAAATTGCAGTACCTTTTCTTCGCCACTAGATGCCAACCAAATATTACACACTGGGCCTTCAAACGCTCTGTTCAGGATGTATTATGTAATGCCCACGTATTCTTCGTCTTCGCAAAACTGGTTCAATACTATAATTCAAGGGTATTCTTGACATTCTATAGATCTACTCTATGCAAGTTAAATAATATCACAAAACGCTTTAAAAGTAGCTCGGGTATACTTATCTAAGTAGATATACTTTTCCATTGCACAAGCATGAGAAACAGCGTCACTGTTGGTGATTATGGTACAGCATCGAAGCACTTTGGTTTTTTGTTTTTTTTTTTCTTCCCCCCACTCGTTACTGAGGAGTTGTGCACGTTACATGCTGGTCAAATGCAAAAAAAAAAAAAAAAAAAAGGCGGGGGTGGGGGAAACAAAGGCTCTGTCCCAGCCAGCTGCCTTTGAAAGGAAAGTATCTTACAAGGATGTGTCTCGCGTGCTGGAAAAAAAACAAACAACCTGTGCACGTTCAATAAATAAGCATTGTGCTGTGCTGGACTTAAAGGTATGGCTTGGAAGAAAACATTCATCCACCAAAGAGGAAATTAATCTGTCATTCACGCCTCGGTTAGAGGAGGGACAGCACGACTTCGTCCGCGGGTAAGTTTGATTTTTAAAAAAAAACAAAAACAAAAAAACAACACAAAAGCCGTCAAACTGTTTGTCCGGGTTAAAAAATAGAGCTGAGGAGCAACAAATGGGTTATTTCGTCCTCTTCTGCTTACAGTGAACACCATCAGTGGGTGGGCCTGAGCTTTTAAGAGACACTAGAAACAATCTCTGCTTCCGACGGCAGCCGCTGCTACCAACGGTGGCAACGGGGCAAGTACCTACAGTAGCATGTAAAAACTACACACAAGTCCTCTCAATCGTCATATAAAATGCATCTATATCATATATAGTAGCTCTACAGTATGTACGAACACGAGGATGCGGCTTGCTCTATGCAGTGTGGATGTTCTCTATATTTTCTTTTTCACAAGTATATATTATTATCAATAATATTATTGCACTCTGGCTACACATATTTAGTAAGTTAGTAAAGTTTGGTTGTCTTCAGATGTACAGCACACAAAGTGACGCCGGAGCGAGTCCGACCTACAAAACAGCTGCGGAAGGCGGGCTCAGTGAATGCGCGCTTTGAAGGGGGCCGATGCTGCACACGTTGAGCGTTTCCAATTTCCAAAAGGTTTTTCCGCTCGGCAGATGGCCAGATGGAATGTTTCCTAAATCCTTAGGATTCACCTCGTGTTTCCGTCTGGTAAAGAGCCCGCGGAAAGCATTTGGTGAAGGGGAGGCGAAGCCTGGAAAGCGACTGGACGAAGCGGACAGCTCCGATGCTGCTAGCTAGCTAAGCTGTGCTCGTAGGCGCGAGACTACGCAAAAAACTGAACTCGGCGACAAAGCAGAACAACGCTGGCCGCTGAGAAAAAGCCTTCAGTGCTGCGACTTCCTCTTCTTCTTTCAATGTGAAAAATGCCATCCAGTCCTCATCAAGGCACAGCTACTTCTGCGGTCACGCTAATATATATATATATATTTTTTTTAGCATCAGCTAGGCTCTCCCTCGTTTCTCCCTGGGCTTTCAGCTCAGCTAGCAGCGGTCGCTAACCAGCCATTCGTCATCAGCAGAATGGCAGGAGGATTAATGCGAACTTGAGACGGAAAACACCTCCTGATGAAGAGCGGCAAGATGGATGAGCTGTAATCTGAGCAAGTTGAGCAGCTCTGAGGTCAAGAGGTTTGTAAACCAATGGAGAAAAAAATACATATTTAAATCTGGTAATCGTTAAAATAATAATAATAATAATTGGAGGAGGAAAACCGTTTTGACGTTTCAGAATTTGGCTGGCATCACTGAGCCCACTTCTACAAGCTGTCACATGGAAATCAGAAAACAGAGAAAAACCAAGACAAAGAGACAGGAACACATCACGCCCCAACGCCCCCCCCCCTCCCCCCACAGCATCAATCCTCGTTTCTCTCTCATCTTCAAAGTAGAAAAATAAAATCCCGCTCCTTAGCCTCAGCTAGCCTGTCCAACGGGGGTCCAGGCGCGGGGAGGGGGGGTCCATCCTCTCCCCCTGTCAGCGTTGTAAAGAGACGTACATTCACGAGAGGACGACGGAGGGAAAGAGGAGAGAAAACAAACAAACGAGCAACTTGAAATTCAAATCTGTGTGCAAAAAACATTTGAAATCTCTATAAAAATATGTGCATATGGATAGAGCTATTTCTTCTTCTTCGTCTTCTTTTTTCTTTTTTTTTTAAATCTCACCAAATACAGTATTTTCCATTATTTACACTGCACAGATACACAGAGAAACACGCACTACAGCGGCGTCCTGCTCCCCCTATCTGCAGGCATAAGTATAACACGAGCGACTCCCAAAAAACGACGGATGTGACGTTACACTTGAGGAAACGCAAGACACACGCTCGCACGCACTCACGCTCGCACGCACACACACTCGCACGCACGCACGCACGCACACTCGCAACTTGTGCTCCGATCAATGTGACCGAGGAGCAAGAGGAGGGGCGAGCAGAACTTCTGTAGAAAACCTGAAGTTGCATATCGCACAAAACTCCGCCCACGCTCGCGAATTCACAGACCGCCCCCCCCGTAAAAAGGTCAGAGGTCATCAGCCAGACGCTGCTTCCTGATTGGCTCGCGTGGGCGAGGACAGTGTGTCAAAAAAGAAACGAGAAAATAATATTCATAGTAATAATAATAATAATACAAAACAAAACAAAGGAAAAACAAAACAGAAACTTTGGCTACGGAGTTTGGTGGCTTTAGTCCTGATGCGTCCACAGTGTCAGTCCTGAACACACCATGTACAGTTGGGGAACTGTTTGGGCCTCAGCGGATCCGTCGTCTCTGAGTCAGAAGGTGAAACCGTACCTTTGTCCCTCTGGAAAGAATTATTAATATCTTTCAGTGATCCTGCTTGAAATAAAATAATCCACTGCCTGGTAAACTCCTCCGCACCTCCTCCTCAGCAGCCACGCAGCGCTGGGCTGGGCTGGGCTGAGCTGGGCTGGGCTGGGCTGGACTGGGTTGGGCCGGGCTGGACTGGGTTGGGCTGGGCTTGGCAGGGACCCGTCAGCTTCTCCGGAGGATTTTTTTCCCGCCCGATTCGTTCGACTTTTCCCGTTCCCTGAAGGCAACGCGCCGCGTTCACTGCGCCGTCCTGCGATTCTTGGCGCTGAATCCCGTCCCGCCGCCCAGCCTGTTCTCGAAGGGCGAGGAGCAGGTGGCCGTGCCGTCGGCGTTGTCCGTCACGTACCTCGACTGCGGTTGGTCAAAGGTGAACTGGGGGCGGAGCCCGCACTCCCCCGTCGGAGGGGAGCGGCCGGGGGAGGGGGCGAGGGCGTGCGACGGCGGGAAAGCCACGGCGCTGGGGAGGAGGGGCGCCCGCGGCGGCTGGGCGAAGACGTCGGGGCCGACGGGGGTGTGCGGGCGGGCGGGCGTGGGGGTCGGCGCCAGGGCGTGCTTGGGCGAGGGCGCGAGCACGGCGGGCGCCGGCGCGGGCGCGCACAGGTCGGCGGGGGCGAGGAGGTCGTAGGACGGCGTCCTGCGTCTCAGCAGGGTGTCGGCCAGCTCGGGGGGCGAGGCGGCCTGCGGGCGCTCCCGCTCGCAGGGCGGGTGGATGGAAATGCAGGGCGGGCTCATCTTCTTCTTCCTGTGGCCGCCGCCCACAGACTGCACCCGCACGGGGAAGCCGTGGTGGCCGCCCGCCCTCTCCGAGCGCTGGGCGGCAGCGGGCTGGGGGAGGCAGACCTCGATGGAGTGGCGGCGGTGGTCGTCGGCGTGGCCGGCGCACAGGGACGACGGGGAGCCCTGGCCGTCGCCGCTGCTGGGGCCCCTGTGGAGGGCGCCGTCCTTGGGCGGCGCTGGCGCCCCCGGCAGGCTGAGCGAGGAGCGGGGCGACAGCGGCGGCGGCGGGAGGGAGGCGGAGGAGGAGGAGGAGGAGGCGGCGGCGGGTTGGGAGGGGGGGTCCAGGCAGCCGGCGTAGGGGGAGAGGGAGTGGCTGCGGCCGGGCCGCTCCCTGGCCCCGCCCCCGGCCAAGGCCCCGCCCCCGGCCGCCTCCTCCCGCCGCCTCCTCCGCTCGGCCGAGGCGGTGATGCTGCGCACCTCCTCGTCGGCCGGGTCGCACAGCAGGGCGGCGGAGGACGGGCGGGGCGCCCTCCGCAGGCTGGGGGGCCGCAGCGGGAGCCGAGGGGAGGGAGGGGGGGGCAGGAGGAGCGACGGTGAGAGGGGCGGCGGGGGGAGGGGCGAGGGCAACGGGGAGGGGGGCGGAGGGAGGGGCGAGGGGGCCAGTGGGGGGGGCCTCTCCTGCTGCTCACACTCCACAGAATCCACCTTCAGCGCCCCCTGGGGGAGAGAACGACAAAAGCAGAAAATGAGAAAACGACGCACGGCCGTCGACGGACTCCATAGGGCGAAGGAAGGCGAGGGGGAGGGGGGGGTTGAGTGTGGGGGAGGGGGTGACGAGTGTGTGTGTGTGTGTGTGGGGGGGGGGGGTTTCCTCACCTGTCTGCGCAGGGACCGCGGGGAGGGGCTGGGCGCGGGCGGGGGGATGCGGGGAAGGGTGAGGCTGAGAGGAGACCTGGGGTGAACGGGGGAGACGTCGGGTACCTGCAGCAGCAGCGCGCGGCGGTCACAGGGCTGGGAGTGCACCGAGGTCACCGAGCCTGCAGGGGGCAGCAGACGCAACACGGTCAGGCGCGCGAGGAGACGCGACGCGGTGGCAACGGGGCGGCATTCGCATCCGCAGACGCATGCTTCTCAGTGGCAGGAAATGAAATCAGTGACAAAAAAAAAATAACTGGGGGGGGGGGACATGCACATCAGGGCACAAACCGCTCTCCAATCATTGAAATTGATAATAAATTTACAATATTTTTGCTTATAAAAGTTACTTTATTTTGATAGGATATTTTTATATGACAACTGAGGCATTTAAATTTACATTATAATAGTTTACAATTTTATTGAAGAAATATTTGAGTAAATAATTTATCAAAAATGTTACATAATGAAATAAACTATCAAAATAAAGTGCTTTTTTTTTTTTTTAATCATAAGAACATACAAGTTGCTTCTCAAATGAAGATGATGCAAAAAGTTCACTTTGAGGAAAAAAAACAAAACTGTTCTCTCGGGTTCAGGTTGCCTGACGCCGCATTCCTCATGAGGTCCCGGTTATACCGACAGCGTCACCTGACCACGTCCCGGCGAGGTCAGAACGGTTTCAGAGTGCAAAAAGATGCACGGAAGACTCGTTGCACACACATTTCCCATTCTATCAGAAACCTTCAACAATCCACGAACAACAAAAACAAGGAGTTTGCAAGATGTTTCAGATGGAAACTGGAAAATTCTTTGTCTGTTTTTTTTCTTATGGACATTTGGTGTGGGTGGATTGTTGTTGCGGTCACATAAACAGAATAACACTTGAGTGCACAATGCACAATGTCTCTTCAGTGCGTTGTTTCTGAGACTTTTGTGACCTCGCCCGGCAAAGTGACGCGCCAGGGCAGCCGCGTCTGCAGACAAGACTTTTCATGTCAGTGCTTCTCATTTGGTTTGGTTTTTTTAACTCAGACATTTTATGAAGGTTTTGATTAACCGCGCTTGATTCGGTATATGAAATAAATATAATAAATATAAATAAAAACCTTAAAAAAAAAAAAAAATCTATGTCCAAGATAAAAGCAGAACCAACGAGAAGCAATCGCAAGAAAAGGCAGAATGAACTTAATTCAGTCACTTTTAATGTGGTTGTGATGGCAGAGGGATAATCTATAGTAACTACCAGGGTGAAAAAAAATAGAAATCCACCATCAAACACTGTGACCGGGATCGCAGTATAACCAGGATCCTCATCATTCCGCTCACATCGGCCCTGCACACGTGCTGCTCCCTGAAGAAAATGGCTTCAAAATGTTGCAGGGAAGTCCCTAAAGTTGAAGTTTGCGTTCGGCCGGTAGCGCCGCTCCAAGCTGCAGAGTCACTCCTGCCGGGGGGGGTAAACTCCCGTGCGTTGCTTAGACTGCGACGCTTCATTTATTTCTGTCTGTCTCTCTCTCTCTCTCTCTCTCCACCTGGACTTTGCAGCTTGGCGGTCCGGGGCTACCGGCTTCAGCCATTCCGCAGCTGAGCAGATGAGCTAGCGTGAAGGTTGCAGGGGAGTTTTTCACAGAGATCAGCTCATCCGCTGCAGTGAGTACCTGAGGACAGAGCAGCGCCTGTCCGCAGCCTGGCCACAACATGCTGCTGCTGCTGCGCTGCTAGAGCCTGACTGCGGATTGAAACAACGCCCGTCAGTCAGCGGTGGTGGAGGTGGAGGTGCAGGTGCTGGTGCTGGTGGTGGTCGGGCTCTCAATGTCGTTTTGAAGGGTGTTTTCATTTTAATTATCATCGTTCGCATCATTTTAATTATCTGTGCCGAGGCACTGTTGTTGTTTGTCTCTTTGTAGGCAAAAATGTATTCATGCAATGCGCAGATTGTGTGCCAATATTTCATCTAGGACAACAACTTTGTTGCGCTTTGTGAGTTCATTTGAAAGGCATATTTATCCTTTAGCTGTAGAACATAAATATTTACTGTCAAACAGTGGTAAAAACAAGTTTAAGTAAAACTATTTTTTTTAATATATATATATATATATATATATATATATATATATTATTTTTTTTAAACATGATGATACTGACCTACTTAATTGCAAGGTTTAGTATTATTGACCTGAATAGATTCCACCTTTTGCCTTTAAATGCTTGAAAATCTTCTATCATTCTTTAAAAACCGAACTGACTCGACAGTATTTTTCTATTCTTTCTGTGAAGCCGAAGCTTTCTCACCCGAGTGCTGCTGCTGCTGCTGCTGCTGCTGCTGTTGCTGCTGCTGCTGCCGCTGCGGGCTGGCATGGACCTCCTCCAAGGGGTAGGGGGCGCTGGCGGGCCGCACGGGTCGGAACATGTAGCTGTCGTTGGGGAGAGAGTGCATCCTGGACACGGACATCTTTCTGGGCGAGAGCAGGTCCTGGCTTGAGTACTGCACCTCGTCGTCCTGCAGGGGGAGACAGAGACCGCGTGTCGGCACTGAGCTATCGCGGAGGCGAACGGAAACGTCGAAGCGGCGGCAGTCAGCTGGTTGGCTGTCCGCTGGTGCGGTTCATGGACTCTCAGCCACAACTTCCTGACCAGCTGAGACCGGAAACAGGGATTAAAAAAAAAAAAAAAAAAAAAATTCCGGATGTATTCAATCAAAACAAGCAGAACTTGAAAGCAGATTATCACAAAACAAAAACAAGTTCGATAATGAACCCAAACAGCCAGCAGGGGGCGATGCTACACAACGAAATACTGCCTCGTACACTCAATCACCTGCACTTTAATTAAAAACCAGAAAGTGCATCGGAGGGACACGACGTTTGAAGAATATTAATGGCACTGTGGCCGTGCTGACACTGCATCAGTGACACACAACCAACAGCCGTGTGGTGAGGATGTTCAACCTGGTTTTTGTCTTTGACAAAAGGCTGCTTTGTTCTGTTTCTTGTTTTTACATTTCGACTGTGCCTACGGCCTGCTGCACAAAACACAGGTTTCCGTCCTGGGAGTAAGAACTTCCAAACTAGTACTTTTTGCCTTGCTTTTGGTTGGACTCTTTCAACGCCGTGAGGTGGCAGGTGTCAAGTTAGGGCACTGGGCACTACTGCCTCCTACTGTTCGAGGATTTGAAGACCACAACGAATTGGCCCATTAAAAATCATCCCCAAAACAAGTGAAATATTGACAAAGTCACGGCCTCTAAATCACAGAAGAGCGCCATCATGAGGAGGTGATAGGTCATAGGTCTTTTTTTCGGCCTATCTTGTTGACAGCGTCACACAAGTATGTCCCTTCACAGAAGAAGAAGCGTCATTGTTGTCAGCTGCGATCGAGGTTCAATTTAAGCGAGAGTCTCAATTAAAAACTCACTGGATGTGAATCAATAAATAAAAAAGATAAATCTTCCCACTTTTCATGTTCCCGAGTCACAACGTCCCTCCTACCTGTCCAGGGGAGTGTGGACACGGTCCGACGTACGTCCCCTCCCCTGAGCTGTTATTAGACGCCGTGCTCAATCTGCGCTGGCTCTCCATCGCCATCTCCAGGGCGATCTCTGCATCGATTTCCGCGTCCTCTTTGGCCTCCTGCAACAATGCACAACGCGCTTTATTTAGTTTCGCCTCTGGAAAGTAAAAAAACAAACAAAAAACAAACACGCTCCCTCGCAAGGTTACCTTGTTGCTTTCCTCCAGGTGTTTCATCAAGACGGCCACCACCACGTTCACCAGCACAAACTGGGCCATGAGCACGAAGGTGACAAAGTACAATGGGGACACCAGGGGCAGGTAGGTGAGGCAGTGGCGGTCCTCTTCGTGGCACTCCCGCAACGTGTCCTTAAAAGAGAGGGAGATGAGAGCGGGCGGTCGAGCCTTGATGTATTATTCAGATGGCTCGGGTTCACGTTCGCCGGGAGAATCTTCAGGAAATTAAAGGTTTTGTCGCATATTAAACTCATTTTGATTGCGATCGTTAATCACGTTCCTAATAAAGACTGGAGCTATTCCAGATGTGCAGCTGTGGCGGCCGTGTCTCCAGAGCAGATCACTCTCGAGAGAACGTTCAAAAACAAAATGTGTCCGCAAAGTATTCTTGCTGCGAAAGAATATGGTTGAGTTCACACATTATTATTTTTTAAGCTTAAATCAAGACAAAAACAGCCAGGAGCAAAAGTATTTTTTTCTGGATTTTTTTCCAAATTTCAATCTGAGGTTCTTCCATATGTTCAATAAACGGTTGTATCAAAGCTCACCTGACGACGCAGCGAGATCAGTCTGAGAAAATTCTGAGTGGGAGTTTGGGGTACGACAGGGTTTTGTAAAAAAAAAAAAAAAAAAAACGACCGCAAGGCTTTTTGTACGTCAGTGTGTGTCTGTGCTGTTCGTACTTTCATGATGCCGTTCCAGTTGTCCCCCGTGGACACCCGGAACAGTGTGAGGAAGGCCATGCCGAAGTTCTCAAAGGTGGCGTGTCGGCTCAGGCCCTCGCAGGGGTTGTTCACGTTGCAGTCTGATGGAGCGCGCAAACAACACAGGAAGGTTTGAGCACAACATGAAGACACACAAAAAAAACAACAACAAACAAACGGGGATGAAAGTGTGTATGAATTGACGGCGCCACCCCTGCGGACTGAACAGACATCAAGCGCCAGCTGCCCCCTGGTGGACGGGAGGTGTCGGCCCCCGCCCCCCCCAGGCTCACCCTTCAAGGTCAATCAGACGCAGAGGACCTCGGGGGGGCCGTTTTAACTGAATCACAACAAGCAGCGGAAGCTCCCCCGCCGCGCTCCCCAGGTGCAGGTCGCATTAGCGTGACTTTTTCTTCTCCTTTCTCTCTCTCTCCCCCCCCCCCAAACGGATCAAACGCTGGGAGGAAAACAAGAGGCTTCCGACCGCAAGCGTGCGGCTTTTGGGGGCGAGCGAGCGAAGCCGGTGGTGGAATATTAAGTGGGAGACGAGGCCGTGACCGAGCGGAGAAGGTTCCGATGCGACGCCTCGATAATTCTGCTTAGCATGCACAAAAACATCAGGGATGGTATTACATTTTTACTTGTTAGCCAGCATATCGTGGTCCACAGAATGGCAAGCATCCAATTAAAAAAAAATATAATAGTTTTTTTTTTCCTTTTATGAAACATCCAAAAAATTTGGAATATTTCTCATGGGTGCAACTCACGGAGGCACGTCCCTTAAAATTGTGGCATAATCTCAATGGGGAAAAATCAGGATTTCCAACTGCATTGAATTTGGTTCCAAGCTTTGTTTGAAAAAAACAGAGATCTGCCAAACCGCAACGGCAACTCGAGACGCAGCAGCCGAAAATACCCGGAGCTGCAGCGCGACGGCGCACGTCAGACGTCTGATCGACTTCTGAGTCACGTTCCGCACATCACTTTGCTGCCATTTACCCCCCCGCACCAACACCGCCCCCCCCCCCCCCGCGCCTCGCCCGAACCTCCATCAGCTCTGAAAAGTGCAAGACGAAAACAGTTGCCTGCAATATGAGGCTCATAAATGCAGCGGCGGACGCGATGAAAAAGTCATCTGCCTCTGAATCGCTTGCGTTTAAAGTCAGGGGATGCGGGGGAGCCGTCGGCGGGCGGGCGGCCGGAGGAAGACGAGAGTCTGAGCAGCGGTAACGTTTACAGAATGTGAATGCGTGCGAGCGGAGATCCTTTTGAAAAGAGATGGTGGGGGAGAGAAACACTCTGTCTTCATCGTTAAGTCGTTTTCATTATGTCCTCCTTTCTTTTTATTTTTCGCTAATCCTCCCCCATCCACACCGATGCACCCTGGGAGAAAAAACGAGGCGCACAAAGGAAGCGGTATGTAAATAATGTGATCATGCAAATGCGGGCGGCTCGCCTTGATGGAAGCAGACCTCCGATGGTGATGAGAGAGGGGACGGAGTGATGAGGAGACGGGGGCCGAGATGGAGATGGAATTAGACGGAGAGCCGGTGTGTGTGTGTGTGTGTGTGTGTGTGTGTGTGTGTGTGTGTGCGCGCGTGCACGTGCGCGCTCCCGGTAGTGTGACTGACCCAGTTTGCCGAAGAGCTCCACGCCCAGCGCGGCGTAGATGAAGAAGAGGAGCATGAAGAGGAGGCCGAGATTTCCCACCTGGAAGTGACAAGCGGCACGTTTAGCAACAGCAGCGTCGCTGCGCGGACAAGAGACGCGGTCGGCGTCCATCGTTCGCTGTCTGTCAGGGCGAGGGCAACAGAGAGCGGCAGCGGTAGTTTTCCTTGAAGTGCGGAGTCAAAGGGAAACTCCCTCTCAACTCCCCCTACAGACTCACAACGGATGCTGGGCGACACAACAAGCCTCGCCGCGCCCGCCGTCGTAATGAGATGAGCGATGCAATAATCTATGACATCATCACGTTAAAGGAACCTTTCAGCCATTCAGCCAGACAATTGTCGCTTTAGCGCTGAAAAGCCGCGGCTGCTTCAAGTCTCCCCCAAACACAACTGGAACAAAAGTGTGGTTTGATCAACTGAATGAAAGTTCGGTGACCTGTTTTTTTGTTTTTGTTTTTGTTGCGGCAAATCCAGTTTTGAAATCCACTCTGCTCCAGAGCAGACTTGGAAGAGGTAGGAAGCTGACAGCGACACAGTGGCGGGATGTGACTTGAGTTAAATATTCATAGCATATTTAAGTCAAGTGGCATAAATCTTTCAGTGTCGTCTGACTGAAGCGCTTCTAATTACCCAGCGTCCCGACAACAACAGTTCATCAATAAAACAAAACAAAACAAAACAAAAAAAAACTCCTATTGTACAATACGCATATTGACGTTGACTTAATTTTAGCTTGGCTAGTAGTTTTACTTAATTACACACGACATTCTGAACTTAACCCAAAGTGAAAACAGAACAGGTTGGGTGAGGTAGCTAGTTAGCTTGTTATTATACAAATGCACCCTACAACATTAATACCTGGTTAAATTGTGCCACTATGGCTGAAGGTGCGTTGGCTCGTCGTCTGCGTAGGTGCTAACGTTAGCTAGCATGTGCACGGCGGCTTTTGCGCTACGTCACCGGTCTGACGGTGCGTAGCGCCACTGTGTCTCCAACTAAGCTAGCCAGCTGGCGGATGCTAGCATTAGCTGGCACATAAATGCATTTTGCCTGGTCGCCATGGCGCTCTCTCAGTGTGTAAGATTGTTCTTCACTGTTGTTCACATCCCTGGACCGTTGGCAAGCGCAAAAATTAGGCCTCAACACTTGATTCTCAAAAACCTGCCAGTGTGAACGTACTTCGCCCACTTCATGCACAAGTGGCTCGTACACAATTTTACACACAACTTGTGTATTTTTTCAGCTTTTTTTTTTCTTTTTTCCATACCTGCGGCAGTGCCTGCATGACTGTATCCAGCAGGGATCTCATCCCGGTGGCCATCTTCAGGAGCTTCAGAACTAAGGGGGGGGGGCAGAGCAGTAGTTTTTGTTGGAAACAAAATACTTCAATTTAAATCAAGATAAATGTGGGAAAATGTATTTATTAGACCGCATTGTGAGGTTGTTTGAGGAGAAATAAAGGTAGACTGGGTTGTGTGTGAGTTTGTGCGCACCTCGTGCTATTCTGAGGACTCTCATGATTCTGATGATGGTGGGATTTATAGGCAGCGCTGAACTCAGCTTCAGCTCCTCCAGAGTGATTCCCATGATGGACAGAGCCACGATCGCGATGTCAAGCTGATTCCACCTGGGCACGTCAATTAAAAAGGCTTTGAATCCTGACTCTGGCTCACTGACCAAAAAAAAAGATTCTGCTGGGGCAGAGCTTCTCTTCAAGCACGGCACGGCATGCCGCAGGATCTCACCTGTCCTTGAAGAACCTCTGGATGCCAAAAGCCATGAGCTTGAGCAGGGCCTCCACGACGAAGATGCAGGTAAACACGTAGTTGCAGTACTTCAGGACCTCTTCTAAATACTAAGAACAAAGAGGGGCAAAAAAACTGAGATCACTGGGAGGAAAAAAAGTTGACTCCCTTCAATTTGTTTTAATTTCTTAGAGTCTTTAAGTGTGTGCTGTGAGTAAACCAAAACAAACCGGTGCAGGCACCAAACCTTCGCTGATTAGAAAAGAACATAATAGGACATATTTTCAGGACAATGTCAGGTGATGAAGTTGGTATAGGGATAGAAAAACTGCTAAATGAGAAGAACAAAGCTGAAAACAGCAGCGGAGTCGTCGGGCGGAAATATTCAAAACGGGTGTCCCTCCCGACGCTAACGCAGCGAGCCGGAGCTTTTACCTGTGGCTGATTGTAGTGCTCGATGCTCATGGTGAAGACGTTGATGCAGATGATGAAGGTGATGAAGAGGTCCAGGTAGTGGCTCGTGCACAGCGTGTGGATGGTCAGACGCAGCGGGGAGTAGTCGGCGTAGTAGGGTCTCTGCTTGGCCTCTGGGGTGCACAGACACGCGAGATGCGCACGTTAAAACAGACGGACTGAGGGGAAGCAGCGGTGGGCAGTGGTTTGCTCAGACAGTGCAAGGGACCAAGGACGGGAAATAGTGCCAATATATATTTATATTATTATATTTACTCAAACCCAATAAACGTTTCTCTGATCTGCCAACATACAGCAACAACAATTCAATGCAATTTAAGGCTTTGTCCACACGGAGAAAAAAATGAAATTAAGATTATTAGTTTTCAGTGTGTTCGTCCGCGCGAAACTACTGAAAATGCTGCAGTACATCTGCCAGGCCTATAAGTGGCGCTGTAACCACAGGAACGCACCAAAAACAGAGAAATTGACATGGTGCTTGTGCATAAAAGAAATCTTGCGGTGTACAAAAATTTCGATATTTGGGCTCCCAAAAAGGCGATTCCATTGTGGATGAAATATCATGATAAAAAAAAAAAACATATTTTTTTTTTTCCCCCCAAATACTCCGTGTGTACAACCTCCATCTACTTGGCTCATCCGACTCACTATGGCAGCGGCCCCCTGCTCTGCATTCAGTCTGTGCACACCACTGCCTACGTGAGAGGTTCAATTCAGATCCGACATGAGAGTCACGGGTTGGCTACATTTCAGTGGTTTTAAAGTTGTATTGCGATGCTAACATTTACCAGCAGCGTGTTTACCTTTTTTTTCCCCTGCACACCGCGGATGTTACGTCTGATGAAATTGTCACCTTTCCTTTTCTTTTGGCTCTGGGCTTTCCTTTTCTTTTGGCTCTGGGCTTTAGCGTGCAATAGACTTACGAGGTGACAACCTACGGTTAGCTTTGCATTGGCTTCCTGTTTGTTTTGTTTTTTTGTTGTTTTTTTTTCCAGGGAAGCTAGGCTAGCTAGCATTACTCCCCTTCTTAATCCATCACAACTAGATACAGATGAGCTAAAATGTGAGCAATACGACAGCTGCGCGAGGTTTAAATAAATTGCAAATGTGGAGGCTGACGCAAGATCGATTGATTGGTTTGGTCTGGATCAAAGTCTTTGCAAAGTAGTGTTGTTTAAATAATAAAGAGAGCAACTCCGGTTGGATTTTTTATTTTAAAAGGGTTGGTTTGACTTTGGCTTTTCATTTCTCTCTAAATAAACATTGCCTTTTTATGTGCTTTCGCACATCGCGCGTCACCAAGAAGAAGTCAACTGTTTTTCCGAGAACATTCTCAAACTTTTGTCTCTCATGTCTGACCCCAGCATGCGTAATATTACTTATTTTATCTTTTTTTTTTACCAACCAAACGCTGAAGTTTCTTTTAACGCACTACAGCAGCCAGAACGCCTGCTATGTTTCTGAGTCTGCCGTTCAAAGCTTGTTTTAGTGTGGAAAACCGCTTCCTCTCACGTCGCCAAAATGCTTCATGCACTCAGGGGGCGGGGCAGGTGGGGGAGGGCGGGGAGGGTCAGGGCAGGAAACAGGGCTTTGGTAGCATATCACAAAATTGATTTTGCAGGCAAAATTTCCCCGAGAGGAGGAAGAGGAGGGCTTCAAACTCATTCATGCAGGAAGACGCTCTTTAGCTTTGGAAGTTACTGCTATTGTGATTGTTAATGCTGTACATTAGTAGGAATGCTGTTCTAGAAATGCTGTTGGATGTTTTCAGAAAGGTATTACGGCATTAGTGGCAGCATTACTTTGGTCTCCCAGTTGGATTCTATCAGGCTGAAAGCTGCTTAGTTGGGTCTGTTTTGGCTTTCATGCAGAGTGATGGGAGGGTTTGGTGGAGGGGCTGCAGTCATGCAGTTCCATGCACCCAGACTGGCATAGCCGACGCCTTCTGGCAGCGACAAATTACTGTTAGCATGAGCTAGCCAGTCTGTTCTTCTGGGTTTGTTTTTTTAACGTTCCAGTCTAAATATAATTTCCCAGACCCCCCCCCCCCCCTCCCTCCCCCACTACTGTCTGTCATTCCCTTTGTCTTTCTCTCAGGCTCTGAAAGCAGGCAGTGCTCAGAAAAATAGTCTACCGACCGGCCCCTCCATTCTCCTTACTCCTGCGCTTTTTCTCGATCATTTTGAGCCTCTTCTCCTCACGCAGGCGGGCCTCCTCCTCCTCCTGGTCCTGCCGGCACTTGTGGAAGTTCTCCACGACGACGCCGACGAACATGTTGAGGACGAAGAAGCTGACGATGAGCAGGAAGGAGATGAAGTAGAGCAGCATCCAGGGGTTGTGGTTCCTCACGGGCTGCGAAGAGACAGAGACAGAGCGACAAGATCTGTGGACGGCGTCACGGAGGGCGAGGTTCCCGTCGAGGCGGAGCTGGAACAGGACAAGATTTTGGAATAAAACTGCCAACAATGTTCTACTTTTGAGTCGGAACGAGGACTTTAACAGAGAAGACGGGGCCCAAAATGAAACAACAGTGATTTACCAGCCTCTTGCACCATTACCTGTTGGTCCACGGCCACTGCATCCAGACCGTCATACATAATATTGACCCAGCCGTCCTTACAGGACAGCACAAACAGAGACATCAGAGCCTGGATGGGGAAACAGCAGACGTTAGGGGGCGGGGGGTAAAAAATAAAACCACCTGGATTGTTTATCATTGCATATGCTACCTTGAATTCACACTAAGACATCATTAAACTTGCCCTGATGAGATTCTCCATAAGAGTAAATGTGCATTTGAAGGCCCAATTGTGCAACACCAGCCACGGAGAAAACAAGGATGAGCATTAGCACTGGTTGCAATGTGTTTTTTTTTTTGCATCACCACCAGATGGCACCAAATCATACACACCCGGGCTTTAACGTCAAATCAAAAGCCAGGCCGGTGCATACCACATATTTAATAATATGGCACTAATAATAATAATAATAATGATGATGATGATGATGATGATGATAATAATAATAATCGTATTATTATCATTATTATTGAGCTGCACTGTGCACTTTCTGACTGTTGAAGAACTCTCCAAAAAGGTGCTCAAACAGCTATTTCTTTTTTTCCCCTCTTGCCTGAATCAGGTTGTCGAAGTTGTACTTCCGTCGGATCCAGCGGTAGTTGGCCTGCTGACAGTCGGACTTGTTGGTGATGTTTCTGGTGTCCACGCCTTCACAGTGGAAAAACTTCCCCTTGAACAGCTGCAGGTTGGACAGAGAAAGGCAGGGTCATTAGCGCCGCCGCCGCCGCCGGCTGTTTGAACAGCCTCCTGTTAATGTCACAATAGGAAAAACAGGCTTTACAGGCGCCGTTGCTGTCGTGCTCTGCCCCCAGCACTCAGCTAAAAAGCCTGCCTGTTTGTCATTATACCCCCCCGTTTTTTTTACACTTAACCTTTGGTAATTTCTCAAAATTCACACTCTCAGCGCTCATCGCTCGTTTGACATTCAAAAAACTTCCTGCCCCTCCCCTCCGGCGGTAAAGCCGCGCGCAGCTGCACGGCAAAACTGACATTTAAGAGGCGCAGGGTTAAAGGCTCTGCGCTCTGTCCTCGGGAACGGGGAGATGGCAAAGCAGAATAATGAAAAGCCTGCGAGGGACGACTCCGTTTGGATCCTACTGATGTTTAGAAAGAATGACCTGCTCGGGGGGGTGCGGGGGGGGGGGGGCATTTAGCTTCAGAACGTCGCCGGATCACCGGGGTTCCAGGGGCAACAGCGTCCATCTTGCTGAGCCACAGCCACCATTCTCAATCCTTATTAAAACGGAGTCACAAATCAGTGTCCTTGTAGTTTTATCCAATCAACGAGAGGAATTGCAAGGCTTCGCTAATGCGATTAGCTTGTACGCTGCAGTCGAAGTAACAGGGCGGCGTATTTACATTGAAAGCAGGGCAAATGAATACATTTGACAAGTGAAGAAGTGCTCTCACTGAACTCTGGTCAGGATTTGGAAAGAGTTTGGATAAACGCAGGGCTCATCGTGGCTACTGGGCAAAACTAGCATTTAGCATTCTAGCATTGTAGCTCAAACGACATTAAAAGACTGACTTTGGTCCTCATTTAACCATCGAAAAAAATAGCCACAAAATTATATGTAGTTATTTCTTTTGCAATTGTGATGATCATTAACTCTTATAAATAAAATACACTCCTTTCTTTTTTCACGTCATTTTGTTCATATTTTTGTACCGCATTTGAACATTGATGTTTTTGCCAAGTTTTCACAGACAAAAATCTCAATCTTTTAGACACAAAAAAGTAGTTTGGCATGAACATATAATTAATGGGATTTGCAGCAAAAAGTGTGTGTTTGTATTGTAGTCGGCATAACGTGGATCATATGTTACAAAATGTGACCATTCTGTAAAAAAAAAAAAAAACCTACCCTGTTTGCCTGCAGTGTCAGATTTGATTCACTCTTTTTCATAAAATCAAACTCTGATATAAATAACTTAGTCAATATGCATTTTCTCAATACAGACAATGCTTATTCTATAACACTTCTACTACTGAGACTTTACTCCATTCTACTCATGTTGATAAATACATGTCTCAGAAGCATTACTTCACAGGCCTTTCCACATACTTCTAATGGCCTTTTTTTTTATCAAATGTGATACCGACCTAAGAAACCTAAGAAATCTCCCGGCTTTGCGCGTCATGTCCTATCAACATCGACTCGTTAGGCAAAGTGTGGGTGAGTGTCGCCCACCTGGACTCCCAGGATGCCGAAGATGATGAAGAACGCGCAGCAGATGAGGACGATGTTGCCGATGGGCCGCAGGGAGGTGATGAGCGTCTCCACGACCAGCTTCAGCCCCGGCGCTCGGCTTATCACCCTGCGGGCGCATTCAAAATGCATGACGGCGGCTGCTTCTACACTCCTCCACCCGGAGCGTCGGAGACGCCGCGCGGCGCCGCAGACTTCCGTACCTGAGCGGGCGCAGCGTGCGCAGAAGGCGCAGGACTCTGAGGATGCCCAGGATCCGGTTCCCGCCGCTGTAGGCCAGCGAGAAGAGGATGTCCACCAGCGACACCAACACCAGCAGCCCGTCCAGGACGTTCCAGCTGGACTGGAGGTAGGTCTGATTGCCGAAGCAGAAACCCAGGGCTACGACCTACGGGAGGAAATGTTCGGTCGCACCGTCAAAGCGTAAAAATTCAAGAGGAAGATCGGACGACGGCCATGAAAGACTTTTCTCTTATTTTTTTTTTTTACCTTGATGGCCATTTCTAGCATGAAGATCACAGTGAAAACGTAGTTGGACACGCTCAGAAAGACTCGCTCCTGTGGGAGGATCAAGAATAATGAGGCTGATCATCCAAAACGTAAAAGAATCAGAAGACCAAAAACGGTCCATTCTGACTTTAAATAAAGCTGCCGCCGCTTTAGGAAATTAGCTGGGTGAAGCCAGTGCACTTAATACATGAGTCTGAAAGGGCTTTGTGTCATTCAAGGTGGAGGCAAACGTTCTGCAGCTAGAAAAGCGTGTAAAAACGATCGTCACTGAAATAACATTGCACCTTTTTTCGAATCTTGAAATTCAGAAAACGGCTTGAGGTGATGAGTTACCAAGTTACCAAAAAAGAAAAGCCGGCTATACCAAGTTTCTTGTGATTGTTTTTAGGGGCCAGTTGTTTCGAGTGAGCTTCAGCAGCTGACTTCCTATTGAGAGATTCAGCTGTTCAGATCTCTGAACAGCTTGGGCGGCTCTGGGGCTTAGATTGCATGAGAGAATGAAGAGAGGCAATCAGGGTGTGTGTGTGTGTGTGTGTGTGTGTGTGTGTGCGCGCCCGCGCACGTGCGCCGTCCCTTACGTTGCTGTGGGGCTGTATGCCGGGTCTCTCCAAGGCGATGGTGATGCAGTTGAGGAAGATGAAGACCAGGACCACGTGGTCAAACAATTTGTGCGAGATGAGACGTTGGCACCAGTTACGCAGTCTGAGCGCACACAAAAGCAGCATAAACACACCGAGAAAGTACATACAAAAACTGCCTGTGTGTGTGTGTGTGTGTGTGTCTTACTGGCTCTCTGGAGAGAACAAGTACATGGTCCAGTCTTCATGTTCTTTGCACCAGCGGGGCTTCAGGTTTTGGAGCTCCTTTTTGATCCAGCAGCACAGAGAACTCTGAGGAAGGTAAAGATCAGGATACGACATCCTAATATGTATATGTTAGCGCAGCTAAACTGCCTCTTCAACTAGTGTGTGGTGACACACGAGCGAGAGCAGGCACCAAATGTCAGCAACAAGCATTAAAAGACAATGACTTCAGGATTTTCCGATAACAATCTGTGTCTGTAGGCTGTAAATAAGAACAATGAAAAAAATGCATCCATTGCTGCTTTTGCTTGCTTCACACCGCAAAGCCTGTGCAAAACTCTCAATTCTAGAGGCTCCTTGTGATGTCACAAAGGGCCGACGCTGACACTTGATCGCTGTGGTGGTTGTTCTTCCCTCTGGGACCGACTCGCAAGTACTTCAGCTTCCTTTCACCAGGGTACGAACAGAGTTTCTTTTTTTCAGGAGACTGCAAACAGAGGGCTAAATATGCTGTATTTTTCAGAGAGGTAGTACAAAAGCCTCCAGGGTCATAAAACCGCAAACTGGTGTGACGCGGCACTTTAACGCAACTGCGTATAGTGTTTAACTTAATCCAGCGAGGATGAAAGCAGAGGGACCCAAAAACTTAGCTGGCAGAAAATTTACAAACTCGTTTATGTTTCTAATAAAAAACAACAATCAGAGAGCTGAGGTGTGCAACTCCTCTGCTTGTGGGATTCTAATTAAAAACAGCTCAAAGTCCGGCTCTCGAGACGCTTATCTGGCACACGCGTTGTTGTGCAGTGCTGCTGTAGGTGTGCGAGTGTGTGTTGCTTGTGTGCAGCGTGAGCAAAACTGGCAAAAAAAAAACCCTGCTACTTAGATGTGACCATATTTGAAGTTCATTATCCATGACTTAACCGAGCAGAACCACGCGCACACGGTGCACACAACCACGGACGCTTCACAGCTGGCGGTTCTAATGCACACACCGGTGCGTGATATTGCACAGGCGCGCTTTTAAGTCTTGGTATTCCAGGAGGAGCCTTCAGTTTTGTTTTTTGGTTTTTTTTTTGGGGGGGGGGTGGATTTCATGGCTTTGTAAACTCAATTTGGTGCCAATAGAACCAATCAGAAGGCCACAATAGAGGTGACCCCCAAAAGCACAAAGGAGTTCACTCTCCAGACACGCAGGGCGGGCAAAGTCACAATCAATCCATTACAGAGGGCCAATTAGTCTCCCTTTACACGGTGCGGCAGGAACAAAGACAGAATCAAGACACGCGGAGGGTAACGACGGCTTTTTGGATTGTTGAGATTCCAACTTCAGTCTTTAGACTCTTGGAAATCCCCCTCGTACATAATGGCCAAGTATTTTCTATCGATTCCGAGACTCGATTTGATCCCGCAAGCCGTCGGCTCCCTCTCACTCGTGATGAAATTTAGGAAGGAACTCCTGCCAGCTGCCGGTAAAAGCCAATGAAGAAAACAGGAAGTGACCACACGCCTTGCTAATGCTCGACCGACGCTCGGCCAAAGAACGCCAGAGTGTTTTCGATTGGTACTAAAACTGTATTTGATCCCACACCAATGAGCTCCCTCTCACTTGGGGTAAAACCAAGAGGCAACTTCTTCTAAAAGGCACCAGAAGAAGGAAATACAGAACGGCCAATGCTAAACAGTTAGCATGCATACGTTACCAGAAAGTTTCCAAAAAAAGGGTTTTCGGGGTCCTGAGGGTTGTGCGATCCTGACAAGACAATACTGCTTTTGTTGACAGGGACGACCCTCAGGACCAACTGCAAGGTGTTGGAACGAACCAGATTTCAACACCAGGTTCTCCTTAAAAAAGGAGCCTTTTTGGATGAAATGTCTTGAGGTAAACGAGAACAAAGTCCAGTTGGCTAGTTGTAATATTGCAGCTACCAAGCCAAACTGTTGTGAAAGAAAAATATTGCAAAAGCCTAGATCTGATAGAAGGTTCCTCAATTCACCTCTCAAGGTTTTGCCCCTGGGTTCCTCGCCGATGGGGTTTGCACTGGACTATGATAACCTTGCAACCGGAGCGCTAGGCCAAGGGAAAAAACAAAACAAAAAATGGATACTCACATCATCATCCAAGTCGTCCTCGGGTAACGAGTCTTCCTTGGGCTCCGAGTTGAGGGTGGGGTCATAGGTCAGCGTCCTGCCGTTGCAGTCGCCGTACTCCACCACCAGGGAGGGGCAGAGGGTGGAGGCCTGCAGCAGCTCCAGGGGCTCCGGCCGCAGCAGGTTGTTGTCCACCGCCTCCGCCTTGTCCTCGTTGTCCTCTTCGTCATCCTCCTCCTCCCGCCCCTCCCCCGACAAGAGGCTCTCCCTCTCGCCGCTGGTGTCCCGCCGCTTGAGGCTCGGCGCCCTCCCCAGGCTGTTCCAGCTGGAGCGCCGGCTCCCCCACGAGCGAGGGGGAAGCGGGGAGCGGCGGCCGGGACTCGAGAGGCTCTGGAGCGGCAGAGGGCGAAGATGTTGAGGGTCGCGGGGTGAACCACAGTTTGGATTTTTTTGCAGAGTCGAGAGTTTTGACGTTAAAACTGGCGCCCACAGCCCAATTTGTCTCACTGTAAACGGTGAGTTTCTCCTCGAGATCTTTTTTTTTTTTTTTAATTTATTGCCGTGATTAAAAGCTGCACTTGATCGAATTTACCGCCTGCTTGCTCACCTTTATTAAACACGCATGACAAACGATTTTGCCTCCTCCCCGTCGACACGAAAGCCATTAAAGAGTCGCTGGCAAATTCACATTTGTCAGACTTGATCGCGGACGAGGCCCCGTTGAGAACCAAGCCAAAACCTCTGGAGCAATTTTTATATTTTGTTGTTTACCTGGTTTTCTTTCCCAACCTTCTCCTTCTCTCCTTCACAGGAGTAGGTTGGGAACACTCCAAAAAAAAACCACAATATTGAAATTAAAGAACCCAATATCTATATTTTTAGTTTCTGATCTCTCGCTGGATCATCATTTTGGAGCTTCTCTGCAAAACAGTTTTGAAACGTATCCCAACATTTGACACCGGGAGATCACAAATTCACAACACTTCTGACAGTTTCGTGAATGTTCTGGACTGGCAAGTCCGACGTAGCTCACCAGAGAGCGCTGGTCGTACGCTAGAGGTTCCATGGAGGTGGAGCTTCCGCGGCGAGACTCCGCGCGACCCCTTCCCGCCTCCGAGGAGTCCAGGCCGGCCTCGCCGGGAGCGCCGTCCCTGCACATGAGCTCGTCTCCCAGGATGGACTCCGGCCCCAGGGAGCTCTTTGGTGTGGGCATGGGTGTGGCGGCCGTTCGCATTATTATAGGCGGGGCCATTGTGCCCCGGGGGTCCACGTGGCCGTTGGCGGTCATCATCAGGGAGTACATTTTCAGCTCTGAGAAGGGCGGAGAGGTCAGCTGAGTTTGTTTGTCCGTCCTCGTGCAACACGATCCCGCGGGTCAACTTACCGGTGTCCCGGAGCTGCTCCACCTTCTCGTCCTCCTCGAAGTTGTCGGATTTCTTCTCGTCGTCCGACTCCGATCGGTTGGCGTCGCCCTGGCGACACACGCGGGACAGTAAGACCGAGGTCCCAGTTCAGGCCGGAGCCACGGGGGCATTGCCGCGAGATGAGATCTCGCCGCACTGCTGAGGTTGATATTGCGGCGGCGGATGAGGAAAATTTGAAACGGTTTGAAACGGTGTCACGGCGGGGGGAAGGAGTCCTCCCGGTGCTTTTGCATAATGTGACAGTTTGATTATTGGGACTCGGAACCCCGCGACCCTCGGTGGAATTAATTAGAAGCCGGCGAAGACCCCCGCTGCAGCAATTACACGGCTGTGGATGAGACCACGCTGGTTTTTCGAAAATCAAGGCGCCCGTCCCCGCGCTGCTCCCCCCCCGACACGGGTGCAGCGATCGGCCCCGACTCTCCCCCTGAGGTCTGAGTGCCACGAGAAGGGTTGCGAAGATACCTGTTTGAGATGAGTAATCTCAAACAACTTGGAGGGACCACGTGGAGAGAGAGGCTGGTCAAAGACGCGCTCAGCCGGAGACACAGAAGCCCTGATGGGCAACTGGAGATTTAAGGTTCTGCATTTCGGGCGTCACTTATGTATTTCAACACAAGCCTGTGCGTCCGCTGGTGAACAAAATGTCTAGAAGGAGATGCAGACTGCACTCATTTTTTTCAGAAGCATAAAAAAATAGAAATCTCTTTGATGTAACTAAGCTCAATTACAGTGTAGAACATTACGTCCTCCTTCACTCCAGCGAGGAATCTCCTCCTCAGGGCCACCTGCCGGCCACTTTCAACCTCAGCCCAGATATTCACTGTCCCTCCTCTGGACGCATCCAGAACATCTCAGTCTGGCCTCTCTGGTTTTATCTCCAGAACATCAAAAACATCTGATCGTGGTCGCCCACAAAGAGAAGTCACACATTTTTAATCTCTTTTCCTCACTGACTGTTTGGATCCTGAGTACTTGAATTTCTCCCCCGACTGTATCTCTACTCCATGTAACCTCACTCTCCCTCTCTTGTGGATTTTGGGGCTCCCACCAGGGTCTTGACGGTGAAATACCGCCTGAGCGCCAACAGGGACATAGCAGAGGTACAAAATTCTGCAAACTCCAAATTTTGTTGCAAATTCATCTGAAACACATCTGTCTTAACTTAGATAGAAACTCTTGCCATAAGAAAAATGAATCAAACAATAGGACAAGACTTAAGGTCCTTATCGCTGAAGCGATGCGAACAACGCAAAAATGCTCATTTTTCTCCGCTTTTTCGCTCCACGGAAATTTGCCAGTGTGGAAGTTTGTATTGACTTCAAGAGGTTTATTTTATTTTTATCAGCAAAGCGACCGCTCTCACCTCGGCCTGGAAGCCCTCCACCAAGATGGCCACCAGCAAATTGAAGAGCACGTAGTTGCCGAACGTCATGAGGGCAACGAAGTAGAGCGCCGCCCAGGGGGAGGTGGAGGCCATGCCGTTGTACAGCACCACGTTCCAGTCCTCCTGCGTCAGAATCTGGCGGGAGCGGCGGGGACGAGAGAGAGTAGAGAAGAGAAGAGAAGAGAAGAGAAGAGAAGAGGGCGGCGAGACAGACAGAGTCAAAAATAAACAAGCTGAAGAGATCGTTGGCGCCCAGTTGCATAATTTAAACAAGACTGGGAAACAAGTGACATTCCGGGACGATGAGAGGGGAGGCAGGTGAGTAGGGAAGGCAGAGGAACAGGAAGCAGGAAATGGAAGCAGAGTTTCCTGTTATTAGCGTGCGCTGCCTACGTCGCTCTGGCGGTTAGCTAAACTCCTGCCAGCGAGCTGCTTCTCCACCGCCGCCCTGCCACAGTCTTTCAACTCTGCGAGCAGGAGATTACTACGAGTCAACAGGCGGACCGGGCGAGTGGGCGTGCGTGTGAGTGTGTGTATGTGTGTGTGTGTGTGTGTGTGTGTGTGTTTGTGCGTCTGCCCGGCCGCGCCGGAATCGATGCGAGCGATGAAAGCGTTTAGCGAGTGGGACGGCGCTCGCGATGCAGCGCCAGTGCACGCCTCATCTCATCTCCGCCCACTCGCCGAGCCGAGCGCCGCGGCAGGACGGCGCTCGGCTCCGGCACGCCTGGGTGCATGTGGCGTGCACACACACACACACACACACACACACACACACACACACACACACACACAAACGTGCACGCGCGCCACAATGATTTGAGTTTTGCTGCACCTGCTCCCCCAGAGACTTGAGTTAAGCTAGCCAGTGTCTCTGTGTGTGTGCTACGTCCTTACATGACAGTTTGGGTAAAAAAAAAAAAAAAAAAAAAATGCCTTTTCAGCATGTCCCTCCTACACTCACACACAAAGTGAGCGCACTGGCAGCGATGTTCTACCTTTTTGTGCTGACTCAGAAAAAAAGGCCAACCGAACAAAATCTCCACACAAGGGGGCCGAAAATAGACAATCATAGTGGAAAAGAGGGTGAGCATAAGCATCTTTTATTTTCCAACCTCGCCGCACAACTTCACACGTAAGCCCACTCGGAGCTCGGAGTTTGGGTCGTTGTTTTTTTTTTTGTTTTTTTTTCTGAGTTTAGTCAGCTTGAAAAACGTAACAAGCGTTTTTACGCGGCACGGACCGCGAAACAGACGAGCGGAGTTTTTGTTTTTTCCTTCTCGTTTTTTACCCGTCGCATTTCCTGTCGAGGAAAAATGAGGCCAGTGATGCATCAGCCTCGCTGCAGAGCAAAGTCTTCTTCTCCCCCCCCCCCACCGGGATGACGCATGCATGACTGACAAGCTAACGGCATCCGAGATTTATGAGCTAAAAAGTCTGACTGCGCCGTTGCTTGTGTTCCCCCACAAAGACGTTGACCTGCAGACATTCAGCGACTCATAAAAATGTTAGAACGTTAATAATGACTGAATAAATCCCTTTAGCGTTCCCACCGAGGAAAGAATTAATGGAATTTTGGGGTTTCCCCCCCGCAGGGTAGTACAAACCTTAAACTAATAAATATAAAAAACTAAATATAAAAAAAGAACAGTCCGCAGTTTTAAGAATACCGGAAGTGGGAAGTAACAAAGTATAAATACTCTGTTACTTTACATAAATATTTTTTTTTTTCATGTACCTGTACTTTACTTTTTCTGACAACTTTTTACTCTTACTCCCTATATTTGTCCTCAAATATTTGTACTTTCTATTTCTTACACTGGAAAAAAGTTATTTACTTATTACAAAAGACAAAACATTTTGACTTTTTACAGAACCTGTACTTTCTTTCGTTTACTTGAATAATGGAGTCGACTCAGTACATTAACTTTTACCAGAGTATTTTTTTTTTTTTTAAAACAAGTATCGATACTTTTACTCAAGTACAGAATGTGCCACCTCTGAAGAATACTCACTTTATACTTGAGGAAGACAGTTCAAGTGTAACACGAGAGAGGGAGAAGTACCTGAAATACTGTGACGATGGCCCAGAGCAGCGAGTCAAAGTTCTTGCGGTCGGGGATGGTGTCTCCGCTCTCCGTCCGCAGGCTGAACTTGCAGCCGAACAGATGCATTCCCAGGATGCTGCGGAGGAGACGGAGGACCGAGTTCAACACTTGGCACTCCGATAGGGGCCTTGAAAGACAATGTGGTGGCACGTGAAAGTAGTGAAGGCACCTGAAAGTGAAGATGAAGAGCATGAGCAGCATGCAGAACGTGGCCACGTTGTCCATGGTCTTCATCAGCACCACCAGCTGGCGCCGCAGGGCGGGCAGGAAGCGGACCAGCTTGAGGACGCGCAGCAGGCGGAACGTTCGCAGGACGGAGAGGCCGCCGTCCGCCTGGCCGATGATCTCCCAAACACTGTGAGAGAGAGAGAGAGAGAGAGAGAGAGAGAGAGAGAGAGAGAGAGAGAGAGAGAGAGAGAGAGAGAATCAGAACAAAACTGTTCAGGTCCCAACGTTGACATGGATCTATTGGCATAAATTGTCAAAGAAGAAGATAGGATAAAGACCCAGTATGCAACATTCACTGGAAACTGCTGCTTGTGATGGGAAATACAAATGGATTTATTCAGTGATGTGAGATCACTCAAAAGAAAAAAAACTTCCCAAACTGTGGATCTAAGGATTTTGGGACGTTATCCCCCCCCCCACCCCCCCCCCCCTGACGTCACAGCTGGTACCACAAAGACGGGAGATAAAGTGAGGCCTCAGATAGAAGGGAGCTCGTGAAACTTAACGTCCAGCCACCTGCTGTCTGCTGGGCGGGCCGCTACCAGCCTGCCATTTACGTTCTGAGGCCCCAAACTGAATGATGACATAAAATTGTTTGATTGCAGTACGCTCGCTGACCCCTAGATGGCAGTAAATCTCACACGCCGGGCCTTTAAAAAGCCGAACTAAAACACCAGGATGAGTTTGATCACACTGATGTGGTGGCTCTCGACTTGTGTGGCGCCCACCACCCCACTTTAACAACGAGCCACAGCTCACATCGGGGGGGAGAAGACGCTGCAGTTGGGACCCGAGATAGGAGACAATCCCAGTATTCCAAAACAAAAAAAACGAGTTCAATGAAAAACCAAAAGCGGCCAGCAGGTGGTGTGATTAAAACCCAAAAGTGCATTTAAGCAGCACACACAATACTGAACAGCATATTGAATCAGTCCCACTTAATATGCCATTTGACTCTGAAACTCACTATAAAGGGACCCGCGGGCCACTTTTTGGGCCGCAACCCACCAGTTGGGAATCACAGTGATGATCTATCGTAGTAAAAAAAAAAAAGACTGGAATGCCTTTTCCCGTTTGCAGTCACAGTAAGTCTGGAGTAATGAAGGTGTTCGCCCTGCTCCTGTGACACTTGAGTGCTTCTCCTCATCCAATACAAAAATCAATTGCGCTAATCGGCAGAACCCCCCCCGCCCCCCCGACTGACTCCGGCTGGATGGACGACTTGTTGTGGCAGCGGGTAAACACTGCCTCCGTGACGTCCAGTCGCCTGAATCCTACTTTTTCGTAAATTGGATGCTGCTGCTGCTGCCACCGCTGCTGCTGCTGCTGCTGCAAACTCGACTCCTGACACCTGCCAGACTTCCTAAGACCTACCGGACCGCCTCTCCTATCGGTCTCCCAGCTTCTGCGACACGACTCAACTTCCGAGAGGAGCCACGGTCCCGCCAAGGCCCGCAAGGGTTATGCCGACCTCGACTTTGCTGCCTGCGTCTGCATCACTCTTCAATCAGCATGCAGGTTCCTGACTGATTCCGTCCTGCTGCGATTCTTCCACCACTGTAATTAAGCGGCGGCTGCCGAAGCCTCTTGTGATTGCAGATAATGACAGTGACTGGGTTTTGCGTGCGCAGCAGACTCCAAATGTGGTCCTGGTCTTGGTGATTGAGACACTTCTCCAAATGAGCTGTGTGTTGTTTTTTTTTAATGCAGGGCAGCTGAGGGAATATATTCCATTTATATGTTAATCAGCATATTTATATTCATATAGGTCGGAGCCTCGTGATGTTTGACGTCATGACGTCGGTGACCGGCTGCCTCCTTTTGGTTGTTTTATAGCGTAAACTCCCATTTAAATTCTCTCACTTTCCACAGAGGAACTTCAGGAGGTTTATTCGTTGACTTAATGTGGTTAGTGGTGACTTAGTTAGTGAGGAGAAACAGCTGTAGGGCTGCACGATTAATCGTATTAATGGCAATTCTGCCACCTGGACAACGGCTGCATGAAAACAGGCGCCTCTACTTTCTTGCTTTTGCTACTTTTTTTTTTTTTTTTACTCCTGCTGCTTGAAAGAGGACATGAAACACTGAAGCGCAGTCGTCACAATTTATGGCTAAGTATTTCAAAAATACTGCCATTTAAGCTCAACTGGTAAAGCAGCGGGGCGGTGTCACAAGCTGTGACTAGCTGTGGTCTGGAAGTGTGCAATAAATATGTATTTTGAAAAGGAATTGTGCGAGACTCATGATCATAGCGGGGGGGGGGAGGGGGGGGGGTTACCATTTTATCCAGAATCATGCAACCCTAAAGAGCTGTCTGTGCAGCAATGTGATCTTGACAAGGCTGACATAAAAAAAAAAAAATCTCACATTGAAATAGAACGAAAAGAAAAAAAGAGAGAGAGGACGAGGAAGACGGAGCTACCTGATGATGACGATGACGCTGTCGAAGATGTTGTACGGGTTCCGGATGTATCCGAACAAGCCGAAGGCCAGCAACATGAAGCCCATCTCCAGGACGAACATGCTGGTGAAAACGATGTTGCTGATCTCCAACACGTCGGTCAGCTCCTCGGGCTGGTGGGAGAAGGGGAGGGGTAGGAGTGGGGGGGGGGGGGGGGGGGGGGTATGGAGACGGGAGGGAAGGTGGGAGGTATCCTGTTTAATGTGGACGCACGGGATTGAAGCCTCCCCTGCATCTCGGCGCCCGCAGCAGGGTGCGAGTTGGAGCTGCAGTCAGGCCCGATCAGTCAGCCGGCCGAGCTCCACCTCCGCGCTCCTCCGCCTGCAGCAGCTCCCGGCGACTCGGCGGGAGCCATCGCAGCCACTTCTCCCTCCCAGTGGTCAGGCAGGTTTTTGTTTACATGAAATCCAAGTCTTTTTTTTGTGCTCACAAAACACGTTCTGGTGCGATGGTATTTATTCTGGAGCAAAAACACGCGTCGATGAAAACACATTAAAGGTCTGTCGATTAAAACGCACGTGCATGCCGACGTGAGGTAGAGGGCGCCACACTACAAAGCCATTCCTCTCCTCTCTTTACTCCTCCTGTGTGTTTTCTTCTTTCAAGCTTTTCATTTGTCCCCGTTTCAGCTCTTCGCTCACTGTCCGAACTCAGCACTGCTGTCCAACACGACCTCTTCCAGATGAGATGTTCCAGATTAAAACAGTGTCGTTTTGCATGTTCTAGTCTGAGGAGAAAGGTTTGACATCAAAGCTGTTTTCTTTGTTTTTTTTAATCCCCTCGGCCATCGAGCTTTCAAACACAGACAGAACTGGAACCGGCACTTAAAAAACAAAGACAAATAAATTCTTAAAAAGTTACTTGACGTTGCACTGAAGTTGAACTTGAGTCTCGCAAGGTCTGGCGAGGTCTCACTTACATGAGTGTATGTCTGAGTGTGAGTGTGTGTGTGTGTGTGTGTGTGTGTGTGTGTGTGTGTGTGTGTGTTATCTGCCCAAAAAGGCCATGCTGTCTCCATAGTCCAGGACCAAATCTCTCTCTCTCTCTCGCTCTCTCTCTCTGTCTCTGTCTCTGTCTCTGAGAAAAAGGCAGAATGGATTTATGGGCACGACCCGAGAATCTTTTTTTTAGGGTTTCTCTCCAATTTGCTGCGCTAATGGGAGATTAAAAATCGGCGCCGGCGTGCGCACGCTCTCCCAGACACGAGCTCTGGGCCAAGAAAACTTTTGCCGAAGAACGCGTACGTGCTCCGAACGCACGTCCCCGGGGTTTGATGTTAACGGGAAGACGGGAGACTTAGTGTTCTGCGCGCGTGTTTGTGTCTGAGTTTGAACGCGAGGAACACCAAGAGCCTCTCAGCAGCACCTTCACTCCCCTGCGCTTCGCATCGTCCCCACGACGCGCCCTCAGTTTCCCCTCACTTCCGCTCTCTACACAAACAAAGGCTGCTTTTTTTTTTTTTTCTCCCGCGCGAAGACGCCCGACTAGACTGCCGGCTGCTCTCATCGGATTTCATCCTCACCGTTTATAGCTCCTTTAAGTTACCGCCTTATTCGGGAACGGCTTTTGCCAGCGTCGGCTAACGATAACGACGAGCCTCTGACCTGGCGGTGAACTCCCGCTATCTCTTTCCTGCTCTCCTTTTCAGAAAGCCTGTACCGAGACGCTCAAGTCCGGAAATCCGCCTGTTGTGATTGAAGTTGGGTTGTGTCACAAGGGGCATTGATAATCCTTTAGAGAGAATACGGAAATATCCAAAATTCTTCAGGGTTCGTCTCATGCAAAATTTGGGCTGTCAGTCGATTCAAATTTTTAATTGCGATTAATCGCAAATTAATTGCATTTTTTTTTTACCTTGCTCTATACGTAACTTTTACAAGATATTTATTGCACATCTTTCCGATATTTTTTTTTTTTTACTTTTTATGATTTTTTTCTCCACGATTCAAATAAACAATAGCTCCACATTCTTAAACCGTCACGTGGAACGATTTTCCGAAATCCTTTGGGTTCGTCCCTCGTATCCGTGAGTTAAAGTGCCCCAGTGAAAATGATTTGGTACAGCAGGAGGGAGGGAAAAACACTTCTCACCTCCAAGTGGACCAATCACATCAGTGACTGCTGGTTTTGCTAGCTTGAGGCTTCCTGTTGCTGCTCAGTGGTAGCATTGGCCACTCGTCACTGCCCTGTGACGAGTGGCTAAAGTTTTACAACCTAAGACTTTTCATATTTTCGAGGAAAATTATCGTGCGTGCCCATTTGCAATCAATATTCAACAACAACACATTGCTTGGTTTCACCTTTAAATAATCCAATAGAACGGCTGAAAAAAAGGTGCCGCTCGGCGGACGGACAATTATCGTACGTCTGGCTACGCTGAGGGCGACGTCGTTAATCAGAGTCTTAATTATTTGCTCTTCAACTGGGAGCAAAAAAAATAAGTCACTGCTGACTTCAGCCGATATTTTTGTCCCTTTGTTTCTGCTCGCCGTGGGGCAGAAGGCACAACGACGAGTCAGTTTTAACAGGAAGCCAAAGCTGAATAAAACTAAAATCATTAGTGTATAATTAATCGCGTGAGAGTGGCAGAACGATAAGCCAAAAAGTGGAAGCGGAGTTAGAGGTGTAACATGGGAGCCTCCATCCTCCCTCCAGCTTCCCCCCGGCTGCTCACCTGCTCGTGGTACTCGATGCCCATGCTGAGGGTGTTGACCAGGATGGCGATCATGATGCCCCGGTTGAAGTACTTGCTCTCCACGATCCTCTTCAGCTTCTCCCTGAAGCCCACAAAGGCGCGCACCACTCCGTTGCCGTAGTGGGCGGCTCCGCGCCGCCGGCCGCGCCCTCGTCCACCTCTCAGATCCCCGACCTGGGGATCCGTGAGAGTTCGACGCGGCGGTGAGACATAAAAGTTCAGGTGCAGGAAAAAAATTATAATAATAATTCATCGCCCTTGGGACGTAGCTCGCCACCCTGTTCCGAACCTGATGGAAGTCGTGCAGGCCGTCCACCTCGCCCCGGCCGCCCTCCGGCTCTCCCAGCTCCAGCTCCAAGGTCTCCAGGCTGCGGGCGCACAGGGGGCAGCTGAGCAGCTCCAGGAGCAGCGGGCTGGGAACCACGCCTGCCAGCTGGTACAGCAGCCTCTGGCGTCCTGCAGGGGGTTGGAAAAGGGTGAAGAAGGGGAAAACAACAACAACAACAACAGCGGTCAAACTCCGCAGAGGGGCTCGCTGCTGTAGTCGGACTGAAACAAACGAGCTGAAGGAAAAAAAAATCTAAAAGTCAAAGGCAAAGAGTGCGGACCCTCAGAGATGAGAGAAACTGCCTACTAGCCTACTGGATGCTCTTAAGGTAAATATCTTTTCCTATTACATTATTGTCAATATCTTGTAAATATGACCACAATGTAATAATGTAATAAAAGAATAATTTCTAGACTTGTGTTTGCTACTTTATTACAATGGGTAGCAGATGTTAGCAGACTGGCCCAGACGATTTCACGGCCGCAAAAAAATACTTTGTAATCATTTTGTTACGAGTTATATCTACATTGTGGCCACAATTTATTTATTTAGTTTTTTTTCCCCCCAATGTCACATCTAGGACTCTGTAAAGGGGGGGGATAAGAAGTTCACATAACAAATGCACTAAAAATGCTCCATGCCAGTACGCTTCAGTCAGTAGTTGTGTAAAATAGGGAATAGCGAGATGACGGGGAGTCTAAAAAAGGAGAGCTTCCAGCCCCAGTCCCTCTGTTTCCCCTCTCGTGCGCAGAGAGGGGGGGCGAGGCGCCGATGGAAACCGGCGGCGGCAGAAACAAGAGGATTCTGGGAAGATCCACGTGTTTCTGCGCAGGCAGCGCACGCTTTGTTTACGACTCTCCCCTGGCAACTCTGGCTGCAGCAGGGAGCCATCAGTCGAGTTGTCCTCGCATTTCATCACCTTCCCTAATCTCCGAGGTGCCGCCGCCGCCGCCGCCACAAACACTTTCCCCCGTCAGTTTAGCAAAGGCTCTCTTTTTGTTGTTGTTGAACGTGCCGTAATAGATCAACATCTTCATTTCTAATCCCCGAGTCTGGTACACTGACTCACCAAGAATGTAAACTGGCAAAATGAAAACAAAAAAAAAAACCCTCGACAGATTTGGAGATAACAGCACATTTAGCACTGTGTTTACAGCCTCCTGCTAGACCTAAGCTTTCGTTGCCAAGGTCTCTTGATGGATCATCTCTGCTTTGTGGACCAGTGACTGGTGTTAGGTGCTTCCTGCATTTTCACACCGTAAAAATATGCAAAAGTCAAACTACGTTAGCAAATGTGTTCTTTTCAAATTTCCTAATTTACTGTTTTAAGGATAAGTAAAGAAAAAACTGGTGTTTGGAATTACTTTTGGTTTTGAATTGTATGTATTGTTATCTATCTAGCTATCCATCTATCTATCCATCCATCCATCTTCTTCCAAAGTGAAAATGTCACCCTTACTTTCCTGAAAAATGAGAAAAGCCAATCCATTGCTTCCTTTGGTCGCTCTGATCAGGAAGTGCGTGTAAAAAATATGCAGTCCTGGAATTAAACCCTTTGTGACATCACAAAGGGGTACTTTGGGCCAGCAATGTCCCACAGAGGTGTTTGAAGCCCCCGCCTCACCCTGTCTTGTTGCCGCCCACTTCCAGACATCAGCATCATCTCCACGAATGGACCTGAATACTGACCTTTTTTTTTTGCAGGAGGCTGCAAACACAGGGCTAATTCTGCAAATTTTCCTGTGGAACTTTCCAGAGAAAATAAACCACGCGGGAGGTGAACGGCTCGGCCGACTCACTGTGCTGTCCCATGAGCTGGTAGAGCTTGTTGAGGGTCTCCGTGTGCTCGGAGGCCGGCTGGCCGGCCGACCGCCGCTCCGGACTGGCGGCGTGCTGCTGGGAGTGCGGCGGCGGCGTCTTGCTGCTGTAGCTGCACACGAAGGAGGGCAGGATGGTGGGGTAGTTCATCCCGCCGTTCAGCTTCCCCAGCAGGGCGCCCACGCCCGCCGCGTTCCTGCCCTCGCCGCCGCCGCCGCCACCGTTGGCGCTCCCCCGCCGCACGGCCAGCGACTTCATCTCCAGCTCCTCCCCGGCCCCGGCCCCGCCCCCGCCGCCGCCGCCGCCGCTGTGCTGCCCGCCGTTGCTGAGGCGGCAGTGCTGGTGCTGGTGGTGCTGCAGCAGGTTGTGGATGGGCCTCAGCCACAGCGCGTTGCCGCTGCCGCCGAAGGCCCGGCCCGAGCCGTGGCCGTGGCCGTTCCCGCCGCCGTTGCCGCCGCCGCCGCCTCCTCCCACGCTGCCGCTGCCGTTCGGATTCACCTTTTTGCGCCGTTTGCTGGAGCGAGCAGAGAGAGAGAGAGAGAGAGAGAGAGAGAGAGAAGATCAACCCCTGCGCTGATATGATAATCAACTTGCAAACTAGTTCAAACGGCTCCGGATGACTCGTGTGTTTGATGCCGAGGGAGCCATCAAAAGGGCGTGAAAAGAAAGACCCGATTAATTAAACCTGGATGAAAGTGTGATTGGCTTCTCTATTGACTGCTACGGCAGTGTTCCCCCGGAAACATCTGAAGGAATCTGCCAAGCACGCCTGGAATTAGTCCTCCACCAGGTACTAAAAGGCTGTTTTTTTCCTGTTTTTATCACTGCCCTCCTTATGACACGCGGCTTCTCTCCGGGATGAGAAGTGAACAATAATGCGAAGCACCGAGGGGGAGGAGGAGGAGGAGGAGGAAGAGCAGGAGGAGGAGTCTGACATGATGTTGTTCCAAGACAAATTTGAAGCTTTGTTGCCTTCATTTCGCTGCTGCCAATCACCACCTCTGTTCGGAACTTTACGAAAACTAAACAATACCTTTACACGGTTGCTATTGCTATTGCTAGATTTTTTTATTCATACATCCTTTTACCCTAACAGTTTTAGTTGGTGTCATTTCACATTTTCAGTCGTTCAATCAAATCTAAATGAACAAAATAATGGAGGGATCGACCGCTAACAAAATAATCAATGGCGCTAGCTCCACGTGGAACTTTTCCAAAATCCTGTGATTATTGCACAATTTTCTCGAAATTGATGCTACTCTACCTTCATTTGGATACTGCTAAACAGCTCGTTCTTTATGTGATGATTAATCCAACGATATTTTTATACTCTTGTTATTGTTGTTCTTATTTCTAAAGAGATTCTTCAATACAATTTCGACTTTTACACTTTTGGTGGTTTTTACTTTCAGATTTTTTTTTTTTTCACGTTTTTTGACTATTTTTATTTCCAATAGTCGATCCATCAAACTGGGTTGAACAAAATGACCAAGCGATCGTTCGAGAACAAAAAAAAACGGCTAGCGCTAGTTTGCGGCTCCAGTCTTAAATGTCATATACTGCGGCCCCTTCCCCTTCAGTATGCCCTCAACATATCAGACCTGTGCCATCCTGAGTATATCCTCTGCAGCCTGCGCGTGAACTTGCGATACAGGTGGCTGATGTAGCGCAGCATCTCCTCGTAGCACGAGCCCGGCTCGCTGTAGCTGGCGAGCGTGGAGTCGTTGGACATGTAGCGAGCGCGCTGCTCCCTCATCAGGGCGTTCTCCCGCTGCTTGGTCTCGGAGAACTGGGTGGCGATGACCACGAGGCACAGGTTGATCATGAAGAAAGACCCCACCTGGCCAGAAGGGATGTGAAATTGCAGTTTGAACCTGGAAAATGCTCAGCTAAGATAAAAGGTGGATGGTTTGTTGATTGATTTCGTTGATTCATTTTTCAAGACAAGGGTTTTTTTCCATGGTCCGACCTTCTTGACATGTTTTGGTGGAACTTCCGAACTTCCTCGTGAAACATGTCGAGAAGGTAAGACTGTTGAAAAAACCCTCTTCTTGAAAAAGGAAACAAAGAAATCTATCAAAAAGGAGGACATAATAAACATTATCGATCTGATGTTCGTTGATGCTTGACGAAGACCCCCCAAAAATTTCCAAAACGTTTTTATTTCTTATCTCCTCCTACAGATGAACCCATAAAAAGCACTTTCATATCACATGCACCGCGGAACAGAAGCAACTTGCAGCTGAGAAATCCAGCAGTACACAAAGCCTGCCGGGTTCATCAGAAGGGAACGTTTGCCGCGAAAAAAAAAAAAAAGGTGATTCCGTGTTTCTCGAAAAAATGAGGCCGAGTTGCAAGCATGCGGAAGCATCCTTGTGGGGGCGGCGGAGGGGCAAAGCGAGGCTCATGCATCTTTGCGGAACCTTTCAGCCACGCACAGGCGTGGCTGAAAGGAGGCAGGATTAAAGAAATATCTCTTTTACATAACGTGCCGAGTTCAATTCTGCCTCGGTTTGTTTTTTATTTCGTCTCGGGAGTGCCGTTAGGTGAGGCGCAAAGGCAGAGTCCCAATTACGACGGACCTTCGCGGGTCGGGTTCGGGAGGTTAATGCTTTTGAAAGACGGCGGCACGCTGAGAATTTGGTTGGAAAAGCAACCGAGGGGGGGGGGGGGGAATGCAAACAGTACTTACGATAATAAGCAGTATAAAATATATAAAATTGTAGAAGGAGTGAGCATCCATGACATAGTACATGATATCCACCCATCCCTCCAGTGTGATGACCTGGTGGAGAGACAAGCAGAGGGAGACAGCGCATTAAAATGAATGGGGGGGGGAGTTGGAAGATGTTTTTCCGGAGCTTCTGACGTTGCCTTTTCTCCCCCCCAAAAAAGAAGTGCTTTTTGGAGACAGTTTCCTCCAAAACTGTCACCAAAAAGCACACGGGAGTCAGATGCGGCGAATATTTTAAGACTGCTTTCAACTGCTGATCCTTGAGGGAATCTGTGTGCGTGCGTGCGTGTGTGTGTGTGTGTGTGTGTCCTTTTTCATGTGGCTACTATGCTAATGAGCAGCAGAGATGCTGAGACTCCAGGAAAAATAAATAAATAAAAAGAAGCAGAGCCAAGCCAATGATACACTCGCGCCCAGACGTTTTCACCTCAGCCGGCATCACAGGCCGCCGCAGCCGCAAACATGCGCACACACACGCACACACACACACACACATAAATTCCTAAACACACGGACGCGCGCGAGTGTGGATTTAGCTCACGCACAGTAACCTCGAGGAGACTAATCCACTCTCTGCTGGGATGCTCCTCTTGGCCCAGATTAACAAAAGAGCCAAGGACTGTCAATTCCAAGCGCCATACACACAAAATCATGGTGACTCATTTTAATTAAAAAAAAAAAAAAAGGGAAAAAAAGCTATTTAAGAAAAAAAAAAAAATTCCACTGAGTTTAAAAGTTTAAAATTGATGTGAAAAGACAACCAAACAGCTTATTCAACTAGTTAATGTAGATCGATTTAGCAGTAGGTTAAAAAAAATGCATAGAAAGAATCACTGATGTGTGAAATTACACACTTACCGACTTTCAATTAAATCTTGCACTTGAAAAAATATGTAGCAAATCAATAAAATTCGAAACTACTTCTAAATCTTCTTTCTGTAAATTCGAAATATTTATTTTTGTCCGATTCAAAATAAAGTTGGGACACTCGCTTTTAGTCTTTATTTTCCCAATCAGAGTGAATGACAATGATAATAAAATATTCTGATTCTGACATCCAGCTTATAAGACAAAAGAAGCCGTCTTCTGCTGTTGGCGTCCTTGAACCTGTTTTTTAGAGTTCAAAGCCAAAGCAGATGAAAACCTACAACTACCAGAATGCACTGCTTCTTGCTAATCGGTGAAGCTGACGTCACACTGTTTCACTTGCCGTTCCCCAGCTTCAAACGTCAGTGAGGGTAACCGCCGTCCCAAAAAGCTTGTATCTGATTTGTGCCCCATCAGAATATGACCAGACCAATGAGTGTCCTCAGAGAAGTAAGGGGTGGGGTTTTTTATATGCAACGAAAGCAACAAACAGGGAGCCTCTCTCTTTGACCGACTTGCCCAGCTGACGCAGAAGAAACGTGATTGGCCAGTTCCAGATGGACAAGCGGAATGAAGGATAACTGCGATAGCAGTAAATGTGAACACCGACGTGGGTTTAACAGGTAAGCTAGCAATGAATTAGCATTCATCGTCCCGCCTCTCAAAAGTTCACTTCATGTGTGATCATCAAAATTTAAGGATTATAAATTTCTCAGAAGCGAAACAACGAAACCCTCCTGCTATTTTTTTTTTCAAGCCAGCCCAAACCCTGCGAGGGCGCCGACGTGACACGTTAACAGCTTGTTGTACTCTGCGGGGGGTCCCGGTGTAACTCTGCATTAACTCACTTCTGAACCATGGGCTGATATGTTTTCTAAACCCTGTGCTCAGATGACTTATTCATGTTCTTTATATAGACAGAGTGACTCGGTACCCTGGAAAAACAAGCCGAGCGCTTCATTGACTATTCATCACAACCTTCTGACGGAGTCCCGTAAAGGGGCCTCTACCTTTTGCAGATAACACGGCCAAACGCAAAGCAAACAGAAAAATGCAGCGAGGTCCCATGGCTCAAAGCAAAGGAGAAGAAAAAAGCTCCACTGCGGTGGACTGCAGGTCGGCGCTGTGGCCACACACCAGGCAGTGGGGAAGCAGAGCGTTTTTTAACATTACGTCTTCCACTTCCTGAAAGGCTGTCCTCTTCTGGGGTGGCCACAGCCAATCAGCTGCCTCCGCCTGTCTCCTCTCTGCTCTGCCTCTCCTTCTCCTGCCTGCCACTTCCAACCCCAACATCCTTCCGCCCAGATAATCACCGACACTTCCCTCTGGTGTCCTCATCCCTGATCCCGTCCGTCCTGCTCACTCATTGGACGTTGTTACGAGATTCTTCATTCATGCTCGTCGAAACGAACCCCGATGTTCAGAAAGACACAAAGAGCGAACCGCTTCCCTTGAGTACGGACCGAACAGCGGCGTATCAGGTGACCCCACAAAGGTCTTCATGGATAGTTTACCTGGCGATAGAGTCTCGTTTTAGACCAATGCCCACTAAAACATATAAAAGGGCAATGAATAAATAAATAAATAAAATACTGAGCAAGATCTAATCTGAAAAGCCTCTGCCTGGGAGCTGAGGCCACACACACACACACACACACACACACACACACACACACACACACACACACACACACACACACACTGTGTGGAGTCTGTGCCTAACAGGGATTACTTTGCCTCTTTGTGTGTGTGTGTGTGACTGTGACTGTGAGTGTGAGTGTGTGTGTGCGTATATCTAGATGTGCTGTTGGGGATGTTTTGAGAACAAGTCTCTCAGACGTCCATGTTGCGAAAGTCAAAGTCTATTAGCCTCAGATCGAGATCAAACCTCTCAATAGTCGGTCATCGACTGATATATTAGCAGGTTTGGGCGTCCAAAGTGCAAATATTGTGATAGATAGAAGCCTGCCTGTGGGATAAGGAATCAGCACAATGGGAACGGAAACGATGCATATGTCTTTTTATGAGAGATATGTCTCTCTTTTTGCAGACAGTGAGTTTGGCTTTTAGGTCGTAATACATTCAATGCTAGCTGACAGCCTGGATGGAGTTTAAACTGATTGAAGAATGAAAGGCCCAGTGTGTAACATTGAAAAGCTTTCATAAGAAATCAAATATAAAATAAACGTGTTTTAAATTAGACTACTTTACTAAACCGCACACCTATGCTAGCATTTGTACGAGCATTTTACGCAAAAACTACAAAAGAACGACTTAATAAGAGGGCGTACATTGCAGCGATGAAAAACGTGTGATTCGTTTTACTGAGTCAGTTTATATAGGTGACTCACCAAGGAGAATCAGATTTTCGATTCAGTTGAGTCAGCTACAGTGTGCAGAATTCCACCCACTTCTAGAACACCTGAGTGATTTGTTCTTTTAGTGAGTGGTGCCGGGCTAGCGGGAGCAACTGAGTGATCTGTTCGTTCGCAGCTCAGGCTCTTCGCAGGGAGGGGGAAGTGGAACAAGAAACAAGAACTGTTGTTTTTCCCAGAGGGCGAAGAAAGCCATTAACTTGATATATTTTCATAGAAATGCAGTTAGAATACTGATTGCACAGTAGGGACATGTTGCCTGGTCTCCCCTTTACAGTTAGCTAGCTAACACGAGCAGGGGCAAGACAGTTAAACGAGAAATGGAAGAATGAGCCAAAGAGCAAAAGGTATAAAGAGTCAGGACTCATGAATCAGTGAAATTACGGTGACTTTTTAATTGATTTATGATTAATTATGCAGATTTTTTTTTTAGGATTTGTTCAGGACTCAAACATAGCTACCATAGTGCCAGCACATTTTTTTGTCATAGATCCTACGGTGGATCCCCTCGGATTACAAGTAAAGCTAGCCGCAATATGCTCTCCTACCTCTAGATGCTGCTAAAGTGTACGCACTGGCCCTTTAAGAAACAGAGCTTGACTTGAGGTTTCCTCCCTACCTGGAAAATGGCGATCCAGGCGTAGCCAATGTTGTCAAAGTTGACGGCCCCCTTGTGAGGGTTGTGCTCCCCGGGCCGACACACGTTGTAGTACTGGTTCCAGTTAATGCAGCTGTTGCTGCTGGCCCCGCCCACAGGGGCGGAGCAGTCCATGCCGCCCTCCGAGTACGGCGGCACGTCGTGGCAGCGGAGCATCCCGTTCTCGCGGGGTGCCGAGCAGATGAACGGACTGTCCTCGCCCTCCTCGGTCATGTAGTAGGGATTGATGGACAAGTTGTATATTCTGTCAAAGAGAAATCAGCAGGTAAAAATAACTCAATAAATATTTTCGGTTTTTTTTTTTAAACTTATCTTGTATTGCCTTTTTGTTTGCTTTAAATTTTGTTGTTACGTTAGAAACATCGTAAACGTTTGGCCTGGGCTGGGTCGGTTTGGTGTGATCGTCTCCCTTGTGTGACCTTGAAAACTAACGAGGTCAACAACGAAATATCCAAAAAATCGTCCAGGTCACAGAGTTCCCAGAGGTCAGGACAACCGTTAGACAACCAAACCGGAGCCACAAATCTGATTGGCCTGAACTTGCCTGACCGTGACGGACGTAATGCCTTTCCGTTCACCCTTCAGGTGTTTTTTTGCTTCCCTTCAATTGAAACGGACGCGGGAGACAAACCGAGAGGATCCTTAAAATCCTTTGGGTCGTCTCATGTGGTGAACCAGGTGATTCGTAAGCAGAGAGGAATGTCTTTTCCGCCGGCCAAAACGGTTGAAAGCACTTAGACAGAAAAGGGAAAAACAATCCTTTCCTCCCCTGGAGTTCCAGGAATGTGACAGATGAAAATAATATTTTGGCATCTCCTTCTGGCACCCGCGGATTCTTTTCTTTCTTCTTCTGGTCCGCGCAGGAACCGCTTGTGCTTTGTTCCTGAGTGAACTCGAGCGAAGCCGAGAGCCTGGATCGGATGCTGGCAGGCGGCGGCGGCGGCGGCGGCGGATCAACGGGAGTGATCGGTGATCGCTCGGCATTTAATTCCATGTTTTGTCTGAACGTAGCCATAAACTACAGCTGCGGTAAACAGCAGAGGTGTACTCAACTGAGTCAACAGCGCGTTCTCCCTTTTATCTCCATTTTAGTTGAGCCCATTTGCGCCGCGGTCCAATATTGACTTTGCCTCGTTGAGCCTCGCGCAATCAACTCCTCTTGTTTGTGCGTCGTGTTTTGACGAATCAGGAGGCCTCCCAGTCTAGACTGTTAATTGTACGAATCAAACCATTTGGCAACACAAGCCGCCGCGCTCGCCGCCTTTTGCGTCCCCCGCTTGTCTTCGTCACGCGCCTTGCAAATATTAGAGGAATAAAGAAGGAGAAACCTCCCTCTGTCACCCTTTACGAGTCGCCGGTAGTTTTGCAGCCCTGAAAATGAAGACGGCTCGGCAAAGGTTTGTAACGATCGGGGTATTTATTCTGCAGTCAGAAGGCTTAAAAGAACGACCGAGCGTGGCGTCCCGAGGAATCTCAGCTGTAAAACCTGAGAGTTTGCCTTCTTGTTTTGCCCCGCCCCCCAATAAAAGTTATCGCTCCGATGAAAGCGAGAGCGTGGAAGAACGTGCTCATAAACGCTGCGCCCGCCCCGCGCAGTGAGGGATGGCGCCGGTGCAGAGGTCAGGCGCCCATTTGTTCTTGGAGAGAAAACACAGGCGCCTCGCCCATGAAATATTAAGGAGCCATCCTCTTTGCTCTCTCTTTTTTTTTTTTTTTTAAATCCCCCTTCGCACTCCCACTCACAAGAGGGAATTCTAAACATAAACTCGGGCGCTGTTACATCAAAAAACAAAGTGGGTTCGGAAAATCCGCAGGGGGCCATCTTCCGCCTCTGCTGGATTTCTGGGGTTCTGTCGCCAATGGAGAATTAGTCGCGCTGGTCTTTTCGCCATCTGCGCTCGTCTTTCTTGAAGTAAACACAACAGAATTTCTCTGAGAGAATAACCGTCGTTGTTATGACGATGATTATTATTTTAGCGCTTTGAGTTTGCGTCGCCAAAAATGTAAGTGCACCGTGTTCACAGAGCCTTTGTATGCAGGATTAACAATTACATTTGAGTGCCAGCAGGTTATATGCATGCTATTGGAAATGTCATTTCTAATTAAAAAGGGGACTCGAGGGGGATAAAAAAAACCTGTAGCATAAGTTGCTTTACTTCAATTGTGGTTAAATGATCACATCATCTGCATAGAGAGGGATTCTCATCGCGGCTACCAAATACAGTGGCCGGCGATTGGCAGGTGAGTGTGATATTTATGTTAATTTATTTTTCATATATATATATATTTGTTGTTTTATCCATGTTTTGCATTGTTATGGATTTCTCTGTTTAGCCAGTGCTAAAGAAACAGATATTGATCATTAAGCTCCATTTTTGCTCTTTTCTGAAATTTCCTCGGTCACCAAGTGCAGCGTCAATACAAGGGAAGCAAGAGTGTGCCGAAAGCTCCACATTGCTTGATCATGCTCACGTTTTGATGTCTTCTCCCAAGAAACAGCGGTTGCGGAGTAGCCCCGCCCACAGCTGGACACCCACAATGCCAAAGATGAAAAAGACGAAGAAGCAGAGGAGGAGGACGTTTCCCAGCATGGGCAGGGTGTCCAACAGAAGGGTCACCAGAATCCGCATACCTGGTCGGGGAAAAGAAGAAACGGTGTCAACAAAAAAAATAAAACTTGTCATACGTGCAGATGTTTCAAGCTCACGCCTGTTACAGTTGAACCAGACCTCGGGTTAGAACACAATTTGACAACCTCTATTGATCTCGTGGACTCGCCGGCGACCGCTTTGTTCCCATGGCCGATCTAATTACAAGCGGTGACAAGACGCCGAGCGACAGTTTGACATTGTCGTTCCCCGGCGGGATTTAACCCCTTGCAACCTCCCTGACGGCTAGCATTATCCGAGCACGTGCAGTCAGCGTCCGTCCCCTGTTGTCGGCCGGGGCGACTTCATCATCGTCAGAGTCAGAGATCCAGTCCCCGAGGTCGGCGCCGCGCACTCTGCCTCTCGCAGCCCTGTCACACTGACGGCCACTTCCGCTCCAACAAACTAAATTGGCGGTCGAGCGATAAAGACATCCGAACCGAATTTTTCGTGAGCTGATTTCACAAATTTTTAATCTGAGCTGATTAAATTTCCGGCAAAAGAGCCGAAAAAGGAGGACACAGGACTCAACTTTTACTTTTATCATCGAGGAAATTGCTCAGTCAAATATGCTGAGTGAGTGAACTGCTATCTATTTATTCATCACTAAGATTCACCATCCGTGACCCGAAAATATTCAAAAGTCAAAGTAACACATCCCTCAATCTATCGCTGCATTTTCATGCGGCCAACTTTTTTCTGGCCACATGACAATGCTTACCTTCGTGGGATTGCATATTGACTGTATGTATTTTGAATTGATTGAAAATTTGGATCGAGCTATCATGAAACTATCACTGTTCTGTGGGAAAAAAAGACTGGTGGCCAAGTGCTCCATAATTTCGTATTTGTTCATTTTAGATTTAGTTAATTAACAGACGATGCTATAGTCAGTGTTGAGTCGTTGTCCGTTAGCTACCGACATTGAGATGACTCGCCCAGAGGGCGCTGTCGCGTCCCTTTGTAGTGCAGATGTCATGACGTAGCTAGTTCTGGATGTAGGAAAAATCAGTTTCTCCAGCGGCCCGGTGAGCTGAGAGTCAGACGTTTACTCTCCGCATTAAAATGATCTAATCATTCCCATGTACAGCGCCCTCACGGCAGTTTACAACTGTGTGACGCATTAGTAGGATGTAACAAGTCATCGGTATCAAATCCGCAGCACCTAATTGGGTTTGTGTGCTCTGTGCACATTCATTGAAAAGGTGTTATCAGGAGTATATTTATCCGAATAGTTGCTTCTTCTTTTTTTTTTTTTTTTTTTTTTCTAGCAAAGCAAACTATGACTCATGGGTCCATTCAGTCAGGCATCTATTTTTTCCCCCTAACGAGCGATGGCACTTTCAAGCGCTTCCATGCAATGCATCAAAGTCAACGATGCACGATTAACGATGCACCTTTTCCCATCGCCGAGCGGCAAGAGATGAAGGGGGGGGGGGGGGCGGGATACGGCCTGCATTTGAAAGCGAGACCCTAATGCGGTGTGAGCGCTGCAACGTGCAAAAACACACGCACGTGCACCCTCTGAGGAAAGAGAACACAGGCGCGCGGCTCGGGAGGCATCTGCCTCCTCTGCGGTGAAGTCTGCTCAGTCAAACCCGACATTTGACAATGTTCATGCCTCCTGCAACCGTCCCCTCAACGCCACCCACGCTTTCCCATCTACAGCTTTGTTAACAATACAGCCTGCGACGCGAGACACAGCTGCGCCGCGTTTTTGTGCGTTCCAGAAGCTGCGCCGGAGGTTCCCCCAACGAGCCCCCGTGCCGCGACACGCAACACAATAATCTTTTCTTTTTTTTTCACCTTGAGATTCTTGTGTTTATGATCACGGGAGGCCCAAATTGTTAACTGCCACTAAGATCCAATTAACTGCCCGGCTCCATCTGCGTGGCTGTAAAGCAGCTGTGCTCGGCAGATACCATGAGACTCACTCACACTGCACATCACAGAACACACAATACACGTCTACAGATGTTCCTGCTTGGGTTGCAGTTCCTTTTTTTTTTTTTTTTTGGCGGCTTACGCATAAAATTTTATCTACTGGTTGCCTTTGGTGCAATTAAAACCTTAAAACTGCCAAGCCGACCGCCAAAGATCAGCACGTCTGACAATTTAAGAGCTTTAAAGTCCAATTGAGTGATCTCACCCCCCAATTCCAACCCCGAATACTGAGTGCCAAGCAGGGAGGCAATGGGTACCATTTTTACAGTCTTTGGTATGGCTCGGACTTGTAATGTTATTACAATACATGTATTGACACTGCAGCTAACGGGACAAAAAATTATAGCTCGCCATCACATTAGACTGCCCTCCGGTGGGTATGATGTGCAAATGCCTCATACAGGTAAAGGCAACAGAACCACAGATTACGATTGACAACCCTCATGATGCGATACAGGAGGAAAAAGACAGCTATCATATTGATTGATGAGCCTCATTAATCGATACACATTAACTGCGAAGCTATTTAAACATGCAAGACGATCTCGTTAACTCGGGAAAGGTTTCTGCGGGTTCAAAAAAAACAACTTTTTTACATCAAAACCAAAAATCAAAAGTCCACGCTTAATTGAAGTTTGCCGGGTGAGCGCTGAATATGTTTTTCTTTTTTTCCCCCCCCTTCCACAGTCGTGTCGTTGAGATGATTATCCAACCGGCAAACAGACACAGGTGAAATCTTAATGCCCTCCGCGGGGGTGATTAATTTCTGCGTACTTGCTCCACGCGGCAGGTTGTGCAATCAGGAAGAAACAGAGCGCTTCAATCGCGCCGTAACCAGGCTACGGCGCCAAAAAAAAAGCCAAAAAAAGAAAAACACCGTCTGTCCAAACGCTGATAAATCTTCCCCGTCTGCTTAAACAAAGAGGCGGAACACGGAGATGGAGCGATAGCACGAGGAGAAAGATAAAAACAAAGCAAAAGAAGAGGAAGAAGAAGAAGAAGAAGAAGACGCTGTCCATGAGCCTGACAGCTTGCACCCTCCAACATCCCTCATCTCATACTGGAGGTAAAGAGGGGGGGTGGGGGGATGAGAAACACTTGAGATGAGAAGCAGAAAGGCATAAGCCGCTCTGCAGCGCCCCCTGGGAGGCTCCGACTGTTAGCAGATGAGTCTGGAGGCCTTGGAGGGGGGGGATTTGTGTCCGTCTCTAAACTGACCTTCAGCTTCAAGCCTCGAGTCACACCTCCCACTGTCGCCCTCGCTGCACGTCCGTCCCTCTGCTTTATATTTTAATTCTTGGGTCTAGCCTCCCCGGTGCCCCGAGCCTCCAGGGGGAGCCGATTGGAGAGTTGTCACGACGAAACAACTGCGCCTCTTTCTCGGCGGCCCAGAGCGATTGTTTCCCCCTCGGAGCCAAGCTCCACCCGCCGCCAATTTTGAGCCCTCGCCGAGCGAGGACGCGGGAAGGATATGAAAAGGGCAGAGTGGTGAAAAAAAAAAAAGATGTGGAGCAACCTGCCAAAATTTAGGATGGTGTTTGGGTTATCAGCGGCGCCCGAAGCACTTCAATACACACACACACACAGACGCACACAGACACACAAACACGCAGATCCGCGCGCGCTTTTCCAAATGTCATCAGTCACAAAGGGGGAATCTTATCAGGCCGGTATCGGACGCCCGGAGATCGACTTAGTCTCGGAGAGCAGGGTTATCTTCCACGTGCACACACACTTTTCCCTGAAATCCGTTTTTTTTTTTGTTTTAAGCTTCAAAATCTGCCGCGGGTGGCAAACATAAAGGAAAGACGGAAAGAAAGAAAGAAAGCAAAAACAACAGCGGGCATGTATTGACGTGAGCGCTCGCGGGTGCGTTCCAACTCCCTGGGGGGGGAGCCTCTTGGCGGCGGGCCCCTAATGCACGCTGGTTAATAATCCCGGACGCTGTTATGACACCGTTGTCCCGTGTTTCCTTTTCAGCCTGCAGATTCATGGCCACTTGTCTCGCCGTGCTTTTAGGGGGCGAGGTGACTGACGACGTGCGAGGTTGGCCGCTTCCAGCAGCCTCCCGGACGGGCGCGTGATTAAAGGAGGAGCGGCGAGGACCGCCATCGTCGCTCAGCCCGGCGTTAAACAATGCCGACGCATTGGAGATAACGGGCCCGGCACATCCATTAATGTTATGTAATAATGGTGCCGGTGGTGGATGCAAAGTGTTAGAGCGCAGTTTGCGCCTTGTACGGTCGGAACGTCGCGCGACGAAACGCCTTGATTGAAAGCGTTCTGCTGGATTAGCGCCAACCGCGGTGGCGGTGGCGGCGCTGACTGCATGTAAAGAAGTTCGTGCTGAAGCCCAGAGGTTGGTTTCACCGTCAACGGGGAGATTCCACATTTGGATGTGTGGGTGGTACCGGGTGAGCATTGACAGGCTACTAAACTTTAGCCTAGCTACCCAAATTTGAAACAATGGACAAAAAAAAATTGAGTTTTCCGAATTGACAGTGAGTCATTTTCAGTCTTTTTGCAACCGGCATTGGCGGTCCCTGCTGGTCAAACAATAACATGCAGGTTTTTAGTGGTCGGTGGTGCTAAGGGCTCCCACTTCAGCTCAGCCCAATTCTCTAAAAATTCTCAATTTTCAATTTCTATCCGTACATGTTCAGACACCAGTTTACTGTGACTAGCAAGGCCGGAGTGTCAGCGCAGAGCAGAAAAGCAGAGATAAAGATAAATGAAAAACACGTCGCTCCGAGAGTCTGACAGCGGACTTACTTGGTACTCTGTTGATGGCTCGCAGTGGCCGGAGCACTCGGACGGTGCGGATGGCCGACAGGCTGGCGTTATGGCCGTCCAGAGAATACTCCATCACCCTGCAGACGCAGTCGGAGAAAAGGTCGGACAGAGGGCAGAGATGAGCTTGGTGGAAAACTCACAGCTTTGAAGCAAAATTGAAAGAGGTCGTGTACAATGCAGGTGGCTTACTAAAGAGAGACTGGAGCTGCACGGTCTTAAACAATGTATGAGCAATAGTTTGACTGGTGCAGCGTCACTGACAATTTATTGTTGTGGCAATTGGGGAAATATTTAGAAAAAATATCTGAGGCTTTGGTTTACATTTCACATATTTACGCCTTCTTTTCACTCTTTAAATCAGTGGTCTCCAAACTTTGGGGGGCGGGGGGGCCTAATTATGACTGCCTTGACGCGGGCCGGAAAGAGACACGCAGAGGGCCGGATGTGGCCCGCGGGCCGTAGTTTGGGGACCCCTGCTTTAAATGAACACTTTCCCCTTGTAACCGCTGCAACTGTCGTACTCTGGACTTACTGACCGCGTGGTGCACAATTCTCAACAGTACTTGCTGCAATTTCACCCTGAGCAGCGCTGTGGTGACGTTTTGTTCAGTTTTTCTTCGACCGTCTGCCGGCCTTTCACAGCAAACTCCACTACCGGCCCTAAATGTTGAAAATACAAACCCTGGGGTTTTTTTTTGTCGGAAACACCTACCCGGCCATGACGATGACAAAGTCGAGTTGGTTCCACCTGTCGCCAAGATAACAGTTGGGGCCGAAAATCCCCAGCGCCACCATCTTGATGATCATTTCCACGGCGAAGAAAGCGAAGATGCAGTCGTCCAGCACCTGAAGCAGCGCAGCGTGGAAACAAAGAATTCATCTCGAACGCGTACTGCGATAACAAGGAGGGGGAAGAAAACAGGAAAAACTGACCCGCTGTCAAGAGAAAAAAGGTCAAGGCCTCGTTAAGTCTCCCCGTCAATGAGGAGGCGAGCGTTGGGCAAAAATAAAATGGGGAGAAAAAAAGAAAAAGACAGCCAAGCGCCACAAGAGGTTGTTTGAAAGGAAACTCTCCCCACCGACGGCTTGATCTCAGCGGGGGAATAGCTCCAGCTCGGCGAGGATAAGGCTGCGTCGCAATTAATTAGACATCAAAACAGCGAGGAGACGACTCGGCTCGGAGAAAAAAAAACAAAAACCAACAACTTTGAAACGCCACCTATTTCGGCGGCGGCGCAAAAACAAAATATCAGCGAGGTGCAGGACGCGGAAAAACAGAGAAAGTGGAGCAGAGTCTCATCTCATTTGCATCTATTTCCCTCCCGTTTGATTTACGTTTTAGCATACAAGGCAAACGCAACGAGGTCTGCAGTCATGCTAAATGTAAACAACAGCAGAGTGCGTAAACATTGGCTCGCATTCAAAACACTCAGTTGGACTTTGTTCCTTTTCGTTTTGACGAGAACAGACGACGCAATAATCATTATTTTCCAGCTGAAGTTGTCTTTTTTTTTCCACGACAACTTTAGCCAAGTGGAGACACGAAACAAACATCGTCCCAGATTCTTTGCAAACGGACAGTTTTGGATTCCAAATCCATTTCACAGTCTGTTCTCTAAACGTTTCGCAGTGCTTTACAGAGACGGTGCGTTTCTAGGCCAACTCACCTGTAGGACGCGGCACCACTCCGACTGGCAGCTGACGTCCTCGCAGGGCTGGAACATCCCCAGAGTCACACAGTTGAGCAGGATCACCAGCATGGATATGTGCTCGAACCACGTGCAAGAGCAGGTTAAGGTCAGAACTGGAGGTGGGTTGCGTCACATTCATAGACATTTACAACAGGAAGCAGAGTGAACATTGCGGGGGGGGGGGGGAAGTTAGTCAGGGAAAGCGTTTCTCGGAACACGAGGTTGCTTCGGTCCTTGATTGTTTCAGCGCTACAGACACTAAATGCCAATATGGATCCAACGTTTCCTTGTATGTGTCTCGACTCGGTCAGTCAACTCCTCAGAAACAGGGAAAAGTTCTTGCTTGCTTCTTTTTTTTTTTTTTTTTTTTCACTTTTCTGAAGTGAGTACCTTGTGATGTCACAAAGGGGCCTGTCTAAGTTTACTGGCGCTCTACTGATGCCCCCCTGCAGGTTCAACCAACGCTCTGACGTAGCTCCCTGCAGTGCTGTTACAACAAAGCATCACTTTGAACCAGGTGGCTGAGCTGAAGACTGTCAACAAAGGGCTAAATATGAGTGGGTTTTTTTTTTTTTTTGGTTTGATTCATTTTCTGAGGTTGCTCCACTGGAGACCGGGAAGAGAGTGAAAGATCTGAAGAGATGTTAGCCTAGCCTAGCCTAGCCTAGCCTAGCCAAACCTCAAATAGTTAAAAGGTGCTTGCGGTTAAATAACAAGTTCCAACAGTTTTTATCCCCGCTTGGCTGCGGGAAGTCAACCGCTTCCTCTATTGTCACTCATTCCAAGTGGACAGCTGGACAAAAGCAGAGAGAGAGAGAGAGAGAAAAAAAAAGCTCTCTGAAGGCTCCTGAGATACTGAGCACGCGGCGAGGTGATAAAAATACGCTCCGACTGAACGGACGGAAACAAGCGGCGAGCAATCACAAAGATGCCGGCGGACAAAATGTTTCGAACCCCTTCTGCTTTTCAGATGGACTTCACGTTGCGTCATCGCAGCGAGGGACCGCCGGCTATATTTGTACCAGTTCTGGCCGGTTCTGGCTGCGTCGAGGCACAAAAACACACCGTCCAAAACTGACCAGTTGACGTTTTTTTTTTGTTTTTTTTGGGGGGGGGGGGACTGGGGGGGTAGGAGGACAAGAGAGAGAGAGAGAGAGAGAGAGAGATCGTAACAGAAGGCAAAACAGAGTGGAAAAGAAGAGAAGACGCCTCCTCGGTCGCTCCAAACGAGCGATCGTTGATTAGCTAATTGCAGTTTAGCAACTTTTCACGGCATTTCGTGTTTCCTCGACTCAGCATATTTCATTGTGGAGACCAGTGAGTCTCAGCTCTGCAGCTTTTCAAGTCAAAAGCCACTTGCAAAGTCGCTCTGCGGACAAAGGCAAATCCGAGAAACTCGGCGTCCGGGCTAAAAATCCAATCCTTTGTCCTCGGCCCAGTCTGATCCATACGGCCGCTCGCGGCGGAGAGATAATCGCCCCCGACGTCGGAACCTTCTGGGCTGGGCGGAACCCGGTCGGTGGCGTTGTGGAAAATAAATCCATGGCGCTGCAAATCACGGCGCTCAGTAAAGGGGGGGGGGGGGGGGGGGGTATGTCAGAGCGAGGCTGCAGTTAACTTAAGGGATGGCCTTTTATGACGGCGAGGGAAAGATAGTGCACGTGGAAAAAACCCCGGAGAGCCCGGTGCACCTGAGGGAGGCGGAAGCAGGCGGCGAAACATCAAACACGCTCGACGGAAGGGGAGACGACGCTGCTGCGTTGCTATTTTTTTTTGTTTTTTGTTTTTTTTTCCCCCCTTTTGTCCTGCGTGCACACAAACGCACACGTGTGACGATCCTGCTTGTTTGCGTGTCTGTGAGTGTGAGTGTGTGTGCGAGCGAGCGAGCGAGCGGCGAGTTGCGTTATTGACAAACTCCCAGGGTGAAGTTCTCATCTAATTAGTGAGGGAGTCAAAGCAAGGGTGCAATCGTGACCGCGCGCAGTGTACGAAGTGCGCGCACACGCGCACACACACACACACACACACGCACACACACACACACACACACACTCACACGTTGATAAACAGAGGGATGACAACAACCGCCCGTAAACAATCGCTTCCAGGTTTGTGGTGGGGAGGAGCTGAATGTGGTTGAGACGTCAATAAAGCACAATTGCAAAAAAAAAAAAAAGTCCATTTCAAGGATGTTGTGTGGCTAAAAAAAAAAGGGTCCCCCCCCGCCACCCTTTCTATCAAGCAAGGTGACGGATGTTTGAAATTTTAGGAAGTTAAAAAAAGAACGTTTATTTCTCCTTGGGTAAAACTCGGCGATATCAGTTTCTTCTTTAGCCTCTTCTTGCTATCAAATTCTGAACGCTAACTCTGCTAGCAGCTGCTATGCTTTTCTTCGTGATCTCTCAGTTATTTTGTCAGGTGGTTTGATCAGATACATAAAGGATCATCCTATAACTACAGAAAATAAATCAGTTCAACTTGTCATTTCACCGTAACGAGCCATAATTAATATAACAACATACCGCCTTTCCTCTGTTTGTTGCAAACAAACAGACAAACCACCAAATAAATGGGATCTTCGCACATCGGATGAAGGTTTTGTCCAGTTGTGTCTGACCGCCACCTCATTAAAGGCGACCCGACGTCCTCGCTCACACTCACTCCAAATGCCACACATGTCCACGAAAAAACAAAACAAAAACAACACTCCCTGTGTCGCTCCGGGAGACGATAAAGATCCGCTGATCAGATCATCCACATCACCTCCACTTGAACGCCGTCGCCGAGTCCGGTGCCGAGGGAGGCGGCTTCTCAGAGAAAATGGAAACTACAGCTTCAAGGAATTATGACTGTTGTTGTTGGTGTTGTTGTTGTTGTTGTTGTTGTTGTTGTTGTTGTTGTTGTTGTTTTCTTTTCCCGGTTGTGCAACGTTTGTCTTCAGCAGTCGGAATTACACAAAAGGGGAAGAGACGTGTTTTTCAATCTGCCGGAGCTTTTCCCACAACTCACACACACCCACAAAAAAAAACAACTAAAGTCGATGCTTCCTTCCTTCCGTCCTTCTTTCCTTCCTTCCGTCCTTCTTTCCTTCCTTCCTTCCTTCCTTCCTCGGGAGATGAAAGATTCTCTAATCTGCGGCAAAATTAAAATGAGAGATTTGAATATTCAGAGAATCTCTCTCTCTCTCTCTCTCTCTCTCTATCTCTCTCTCTCTATCTCTCTCTCGGCCCTGCAAGTCGGCCGCCTCTAAAGCCTCTTTAATCTCCTCGGTCAACACCTCCTCGGCTCCCTTCTGTCTCCAGCGTGCGCCCGCGCGGCTGAGGCAGCGCTGCAAAAGTGGAATTGGGCCGAGCCGGGATGCGGTGAACATCCTCGTGTCCTTTCAAATCGCTGCAGCCACACACCCAAACACGCTTCCTTCCTTCCTTCCTTCTCCCTATCGGTGCTCGGCTGAGTCGAGGTCAAAGGTCACCATTTGACAAACAGTGAGCAAAACACGCGTTGAGTCTTTGTACTTTTTTTTTTTTGGAGGTCCCGCTGGTGTGCAGCTACTGAGAGGCAACGTCAGTGCCTCACAGCGAGAAGGTTGCAGGTTCGAGGCCCGTGTGGAGTTTGCATTGTTCTGCCCGTGTTCTTCAGCTTGCTTCTGCGCTCCAAAGACGTGCACACGAGGCGAATTGGAAGGTCTAAATCTTGGCCGTGAGGTGCCAGTGTGAACGGTTGTTCTCGTCCAGGTTGAAACCCATGGAAATAGAAATGGATGCAAAGAGTTTTTTGGAAAGGCAGAGCTAACTTGTGCAAAAAGAGGAGGAAGAAAGACACGAGTCAAAAGGGGCGGAGGAAAGACGGGGAGGACAGGAAGTCACAGTTTACATCTCCCGGAGCACTTTTTTTTCCTTTTGGACTGTTTCTACTTCCAAATGTGAAGATGCTGAGAGGGCCCGGCCCAGTGCCAGCTCCTTCCCACCTGCTCCTCGGGCCGAGCGACCTTTGCCCCGCGGTAAACAACGCGTTGCCGCTCCCATCCGCTCGCCCGTTTCCTGGTCCGCTCTCGCACTTCTTTGGCTTTAGGAACCTGAAGCTTTCTCCTGCTGGTTGGAGACGTCGGTCAGTCACTTTGTGTCAGATTGTAGAATGGAGGAGGTCTAATTGGCCTTGTTTAACGTTTCATCCCACCGCAGTCACAGGCGACAGTGAGTCGCAGGAAGCGGCGTGAAATACTCATTAGAGTTTAGCGTCAAGCTTAGGGGAACCTTGCCTAAACGCTGCCAGGTGATTGGCTGATGAGCGATTGTGTTAGCAAGCTGTTTAACACTGAACCTAATAAAGTAGCCGGGAAGTGAAGCAGCTCATCCGCGTGCTGACTGCTCTTTGTTTTTGTTCTCTTATTCGTTTCTTCCCCTCAAGCTGGAGTTGCAACCATGTCCCGGTTCTGACTCCGCAGCGCAACGATTGGTGGACGCGACTGCCACAGAACTCGTTTTTCAAGCGGCGTTATGCAGGCAGCGCGGAAGGCGAGCAGCCTCACATCTGTCCTCCGCGAAACAAGGTTATCTCCCCCGTCTCCCTCCCCTTCATCGACCCTCACCTTCGCCCCGCTTCCCTCCCTCCACTGCTGACACCTCCGTTCCTCAACGTACCCACCCCCACGCCCCCGACACACACACCCTCCACCCACCCAACCCTCCTCCAGCATTGACCTACAATTTCCTCCATCTCCATTTTGAAATCCATTTCGCTAACACCTCCCTCCCTCCCTCCCCGTGTGTACACGCCCGGCGCCCCCGTCTCATCTGTATCGGCCCGGCCCATCCTTCTCTCATTAGTGGCGTGGTGTGGGGGGCTGGGGGGGTGGAGGCGGGGGGCGGGGGTTAGCAAACTGATCCCATCAAATGTAATAACCTAATCACACGCTCGGCTCGGGCCGGTTAGCAGGACGGCGGGAGCGTCTCTGTTGTCGGATACGGGGAGCGCTAGCGAATCAATCGCCTGTGACCTTTCATAAACTGGTTCGACTCGGACGTTGTCCGCGCGGGGGGGGACGAAAACAATTTATTTCTTTTTCATCGTAAAAAAAAATAAACCTGCAAAGGCCTGCAAGTGGCGCTGAAGTACTGTGCGTGACACATTTCAAACTCTCGCGATGCAGAACGCACAAGAGAAGCAGGGTAAAGACGACAGATGAGGACGATAAACAGGAAGCGAACCAAGCTAACAGAGCTAGCTACAGAAATTAGCATGGATGCTGCAGACAGAGAACGCCGCCGGAGTCTGCCTGTGGTGGACAAGAGGCCCCTGCTCTCCCCTTTAACTAGCAAACGCGGCTAAAGTTTAGCCAAACGCTAATCTTGGGGCTAACGTCGAGGCGTAGCTACTCGACTACAAAAAAATAATCCTATCCTACCCTAGTCTGCTTCACTCACTTCTTCACTTTCGAGGTCCCGGGTTAATTAGAGGGCTCCACTGAGTCCGACCCAAACTTATCTGTTGGTAGGTGAGTTGCGCGTGTGTTGTCGGGGGCCCCCGTGTGAATTACGAGCTCTGTTTGCAGGTCTTTTGCTGTTTCGTCGGGGGGGTGGGGTGGGAGGAGGTGCGTGTGGGGTGGTCGCAGCTCTCGCAGGACCTCATTTCTGCTTCAGCCGAGCAAATCCGAAGATCGGCCCGAGGTCCGGAGCTTCTGCGGCTTCTGTGTCCTCCTTCCTTCATCACTCCCTTCACCGTTAATGAGCTCTGCTCCTCCACTCCGCCGTCCTTCTCTTTGTCTTTCGTTTTGTTTTTGCGTTTTTGCGTTTTTTTTTTTTATCTTCTGAGGGTCTAAACTTTGATGCTCGTCCCCGGGCAAGATCTCCCCTCTATATTCCACTTTGTGTCCTTTCCTCCTCCCCCTGCCTCCCTCGCTTCCTCCTCCATCGCCCCCCCCCCCCCTCTCCCCGGTGATCCGTCTCACTCCGTTGAAGTCGCAGCGGAGCGCTTTGGGAGAAAGAGAGGGAAAAAAAACTGGATTCCAAGCTGTGTTTGATCAGGATGACTGTTCATTTATTTCGCCATCTGCCACATAAAACACACACATACACACACACACACACACACACACACACACACACACACACACACACACTCCTGCGCATTACCTAAAACCTGCTTCCACCTGCTGCGATCACTACTTTAAGGACGCTGCCAACAGAATGACGAGCTGCAGAGTGTGTCTTCTCTTTCTGTGTGTGTGTGTGTGCGTGTGCGTGTGCGCGAGAGCGCGCGCGCGTGCGTGTGCGTGCGCGAGCTCCAGATTGGCTCAGCCCGGCGAAGTCCCTAAAGACGTCACGATTCAGAAACAGAAACTCATAAATCAGCCTGTCCCCCCCGAACCTCGTCTTCTTCCTCTCCTCTCCTCTCCTCTCCTCCTGCTTTCATCCCTCCATCCCTGCGACGCTCCGCCTCAGGCAGCAGTGACGCACTTGCGCCAGGATTCCCTCCGTCCCTCTGCTTTTCGCAGCCTCCCGGGATGCGGCGCCCGTTACCCGTCGCCTTTGTTTTAGCGCCGCGACGTTGAAATTCACACCTTTTATATGAGGGGAGGACGCTGTGGTTTAAAGGGGCAATACGCCATTTCACAGGCACTCTCAATCGGTTAAAAAAAAAACAATCGTCTATTGGCACTTTACATGCAGGAGGCAGATTTACAGATAGCGCCTTGTGCTAATTGTTTCTTGACAGTGGTGATAGACACACACCAATTTGGAGCCACTGGCAGCAAGATGAGATCAGAGATGCTTGCATCCTTCTCCACCACAGCCAGCTGAACTCACGATCGTCACTAAGGAGACATCTCTGCTGCGATACCACCGCAAGTACAACAGTAGTTGGCATTGCTAAACACAGCTGATCCTGACGTCGCACTTGTCTGATATGAGGGCTCCTTGGAGACGTATACCTTATAAACCTGAGAGACGCCATCCATTAAGTCATCCAAACGACCATTCATTCTGAAGAAAACCTTAAAAAAATGTCTGATGTAAAAGAACCAAATCGTCCATCATCCATCGATCTATCTATCCACTCATCACTCCATCCATCCATCAATCCTGCATCAATCCATCCATCCATCCAACCAACTGTCCATCATTCATCCAACCATCATCCATCTATCAATCCATCCATCATCTATCTGTCCATCCATCCATTATCAATCTATCCATCCATCCATCCATCATTCCTCATTCAATCAATCCATCCATCCATTCAGCATCCATCTATCAATCCATCCATCCATCACTCCATCCATCCATCCAAACAAGCATCTGCACTCATGAACACGAGCTGCCAAACGTGCACGTCTGGGACTGCGGGAGGCGGGCAGACGACCAGCAGAGAAGCCACGCAGACGCAGGGAGAACACGCTAACTGCACACAAGGACTGGACTGGAGTGGGGGTGGGAGGTTGGACTGGGGGCGGGGCCAGCAGGGCCAGCAGGGCTGTCCGCCGCACTGCCGCTAAAATAAACACACATCTACGAGAGACAAAAAATAATAGAACAGGATCTCTGGCCAGAGAAGTCGCCGAGCCCGTTTGCTCAGTTTGGCCCTTTTATGGCTCTGCTGCAGCGCACGTGACATGCGTGCACATTCCCGCAGGAGGGAGAGGTGGGGTGGGTGGTGGGGGGGGGTATCTGACGGCCGATCCCCCCCCCCGCCCCCCCGAGGCCGACGGGCGACGGGAAAGTTGCACGTGAACGTCCCATAGCGCGCTCACGCTTCGCTTTCCCCTTTCTTTTTTTTTTCCCCCTCTGTTTTTTCCCGCCCGCTCCCCGTCTCCCTGACACAGTTTCAGCAGGACCGCGGTTGCCTGGCAACCCAGCGCGGTCGGAGGACTGCGGAAGGAGCAGGAGGAGAGTTGAGGACAGGAAGGTGGAATGTTTGGGCTCTTTTCGTCGAAAGAATTCCGAGGAGCGTGTTTACATTTTTCCATGATTGTTTCCTTTGGGTGTTTTTTTTTTTTTTTCATTCTTCCCTGCCCTGCACTCGGCTCCCGCTCACCCCTTCTACCACTCCTTCACTCTTAGCAAGTCCCACGGAGCATGAGACTTTAAGAAAAAAAAAAAACTGTATCACCTCCAGCTCGTTTCCTTTTTTTTTCGCTCCCTTTCCCTCTCACATGCTAAACACATGTCAACAATACACGTGGCTTAATCCCCATATAATGGACTACATACGCGGCACACGCACACACTCACACACACACGCACAGTGTGTCGTGTCGCTAATCCCCGTTAATTACGGTGTTAAACTCTCCAGCAGATCAGTCCTCGGGCTCGCGTTGCCGTCTAACTGTAAATCTTCTGCACAACAGAAATTCCGCCGGTCGCCTCCCGGCAAATTGGGAGAACGAGCTCCGGCGAGCTTCCAGTCGGCTCCGGCGCTTGTTTGCGAGCTTCACTGCCCCTCGGAGGACCGTTAACGCTGACCCCGCAGTATCGTTCTCGCCGCTTTAGCGCGTTATGGATCAGAACGTCTGTGCTGCGCGGTTAGAGTATGTGTGTCTGTGTGTGTGTGTGTGTGTGTGTGTGTGTGTGTGTGGGTGTTGGACGGTGAGAGTGATGTTCTCCGTGCAGCTGGATTGTCAGGGTGAACACTGTGAGCCCAGCTGCAACATTTTCTTTTCTTGTCAAACTGATGAAATCCCGTCAAACTGAGGGATCAGATTCGCACTGAGTGAAGTTGATGGGGTTGATTTGTGGCGCCCCCTGATGCACTGTGGCTTGATCGCACGGACCCCCGCAACTAGCTCAACCCGTGAGACAGAGGTGTTTGTTGGCCGGACTGACCGAGCTCGTCGCGTTCCTCTTTGTGTTCCTGCTGAAACTGCGACAACCGAGAAAAAAAAGCATCCGCCCCGTGTAAAACGTGAGCGGCAGGAGTCGAGCGCGGAGCAGAGCGATAATCTTTATCCGCGACGCTCCAGCGGCGGGAGACAATCCGATGCGAAATGTTGCACGGAACTCCGATCGGATCGAAAAACAAAGCCACGCCACCTCCAATACGAAGATCGGATCAGGCCAATTCAATCTGAACAGACTGCTAATCTGATTGGAATTAATCCGATTACTTGCGGCCCATGTCACTTAACCGAGTGACGGCTACTGAAGGATCTTCAACATGGGAATGACTTGTCCTCTCGGATTTTGGCTCGTTGTGGTATTTGGCTGCAGGAAGCGGGGTCTAAATTTAGTTACGGAGTATTTCTCTTTTTAGAGCGATCCAGAAACTTCCTACTTTCCCAAGAACCAGGAAGTGACCACGCAAGAGCCTGCAGTGTGGAAATTCCCTCTGGGCTGAGAGCTTGTGGTGATATATTTAAAGGAACGACAAGCCCGAAATTGAAATTTATATGGTTGTTGTATTGTTGTTTATGTAGTTTAGTGATCCTGACCTGGGAAAAGCCCAGATCCAGGCATTGGGGCCATCCCCTGAGGGAGCAGCGGTGGCGCTGCTGCGCTCACAATCATTTGTCGATCGCTTCCCGCTCGATATGGAAACACAATATGGAAACACAATCAGGTCCGAGTTAATTCAGACCTGTGTCCACTTATCATTCAGTACATTACCGTTGGGATTTGAATTAGAGGAAGCTGTTTCAGATTATGGTGTTTTCAGAGGATTTGTGAAGCAGCTGCCCCCAGGTTATGGAAGCTGCGTTAGAATCCAGCAGTACGTGTCAGGAACAGACGCCATAAAAGTGCCAATCGTGTCAGTTTGGTGGTAAAAATTTCCAAAGTTGGGACTGATCAGAAAAGCTCCTAGCGCGATAAAAAAAAACAAAAAAAAACCCTGTGATCCGTGACATGCTACAGCGGGCCGACAAGTGCGTCTGACCCATCCGCAGCATGCGAACACGGCGAAGGGGAGCAGGGACGCTGCTGTCAAGCTGTCCGTCTTCTTCTTCTTCCTCTCCAACATTTTTCACGGCAGCTGTCACTCTGTCACTCCGTTCGCACGCCGCCTCGTCTCGCCTCCCCTCGCGTCCCGTCCGAACCAGCCTCCAGCTTACCCAGGGTCAGGGTTGGCAATTGGCCCGGGTCGCACTCGCAGCGTCGACAACCGGGACCCCTGCCTAATGCGACACTGCGACCGCGGCGACGCACCCAGATACCTTAGCAGTCTGATCAGGGCGTTGTAATATTCTTTATGTGTGTGTGCGTGTGTGTATAGATACATACATACATACACACATATATGTATAAATATGTATCTATACACACACATATATATATTAGGGCTGTCAGTCAATTAAAATTTTTGATCGCAATCAATCGCATTAACAGCCTGAGTTAACTTGATTAATTAACTGCGATTAATCGCAAATGAATTGCATTTTCTTTTACACTGCTCCATGTGTAACTTCACAAGATATTTATTTACTATTGTTATTTTGCACTGAGCCAGTCGCTCAAATAGACAAGTCTTTCGAGACTCACTTCCATTTCACTGTGTGCACGTGTATGTGTGTGTTTGTGTGTTTGTTTCATCTCTCCAGCATTCTGATACTGACAAATACAACATACACAAATTTGATTGTATTTTATTTTTTGAAAATTGCTTTTATCGCGAGTAAAAAAAAAAAAAAAATCTGCCGTTACAATGAGTTTGAGTAACACGTTCACTTCAGTTAGCTGTTCGGTGTTAACTTCGACAGCGCTAATATATATTTTTATGTATGTGTGTGTGTGTGTGTGTGTATAGACATATATACAGGTGGAGAATGGGAAAAAGTCACAGGAGTCTTTGGTGGATTCAGCTGCAGCAGTGTTTGTGACCCGTCAGTGGAAAAAAAAATGCCTCGTCGTCACGCAGACGTGAGAAAGGTCACAGCCGATTGGTTGTATCTCCGTCTCCCACCAGATGGCCATATGCTCTGCCCTGCCTGCAACATATGGACAACTGGACAGAGACCAAGGCACAAGCCTGGATGGATGCACGCACACACACACACACACACACACACACACGCACGCACAAACAGCCCGACACATGTATGACCATAAAACAAGCTGTTGTAAGGCTGTTCAATCAAATGAGCGGAAAAAAAAACAGAACAACTGTGTCCAAGTTACACAAACGGGCGCGTTTGAACAAACGCACACACCTGTGCGCGTGTGTGAGCCCTCCAGTTGAACCTGCGTGTGTGTGTGTGTGTGTGTGACTCTGCCAGTGTGTGGGTGTGCGGTGTGTGCATCTATGTGCGAGCTGCTACATCCTGGCAGCTCCGTCTATGAGCTCACCTGACTCACTGGCTGCAGCCTCCAACGGGCCGACACGTTCACCTCCATGGGAGACGGTTACACAAGCATCACTGGCTCTGCCGCACCGGCGCCAGAGACCGCCGCCGCCGGATGCTCGCAAACCGAATCAGCCAATCGGCTCAATAGAATTAGCGCAAAGTGGCTCGGAAAATGCATTTCTGAGATGCAGGATCGGATTGCCACCAGTTTGTCTGCTTTAATTCGTTCAGCAGTTTCACGGGTGAAAAGTACAAGAAACGACTGACGCGACTCACGGCGTGACAAGTGTGTCACGCAAGCGTGGACGCGCATCAGGGTCAGTAAGTCACTGTATGAAGTTCATGCACAACCAGAAAGACTTCGAAGTGAAATCGAAGCAAAATCCAAAAATGGCCCGTTTCAGCGCAGCAACGGCAAAAGCCAGGCCACCTGGGGATGTGCGAGTCGTCGTATTCCGAACTTGGTGTGTTAGTTGGTTGGCAAGCCAGTGATGCAAAAAGACACATCAGAGAGCTGGGGGGAAAAAACAGTTTTCATAATAGGGGCCGCTTTAAACTAACACCAAGAGGAAAAACGTAGCTCACCGATTCAATCAGTCCAAAAGCCAAAACAGTTCAAGAAAATATATAAAGTAAATATATAAAGGAATGAAAATATACAAAGGGATGCTATTTGTAAGTGTCGTGTATCAGTCGTGACCCTGACTGATGTGTTGTTTCATTACTGTCAAATGTTTTATTCTTATTTTCTTTCTTTAGTTTTTTGGTGTTGTTTTTAAAGTTCTTATTTAAACTTTATATGTTACGGTAATGCTGAATTATTAAAGGAATAAAAGTAAGGGATTTCCGTTGGGGGGGGGAATTCAATAAGCCTCGACTTCTCCATCTCCATTTTGGAAGATGTAAACTGGAACAGTTATAATGTTGTCTTAATTTGCTGCTTTTGACACGATTAAACTAAGAAATTAATCAAACTAACCGGCTTTGGGGGAAAAAAAAGAAAAAAAAACTGGGTAGTTTACCAAAGTACCATCCTGCTTGATTCCAGCGTCGTCCTAAATTGGTATTTTGCCAAAAGACCACGGAAAACAAATGGGAAATATTTGGAAAACATTTTGTGGCTTCACTGCTTGGGATAGATAAATAGACAACATTTGTTTGCCTTCCAGAAAACTTTTTTTTTTTTTTTGGGGGGGGGGGGGGGGGTTTCTGCATCAGGACTCCAACATTTTAACATAGGAAGGAAGAGGAAGTGAAGCACGGGCAACATCTGAGCAGCGAGGAGGAAAACCAGTCTGTCCACTGTCCACCATTTTTTTCGCCGCAAATTTCTTCTTTTTTTTTCTCTCCCTCCCCTGGAGCCATAAAAAATGACTCCTCCTCGCTGCACTGATCCCCCACCGCAGCCAGCCACGCGCAGACGTAAACAAACACAAACACAAACACCTACACGCGCAGGGGACCGCCAAAAAATAAACAAAAAACTGACATCTGACAGATTGGTGAGCGGCTCGAGGCTTTTTATTTATTTTTTTTTGGAAATTTATTCTAATTTTTTTTAATTTTTTTTTTCTTACATCTGACGCCTTAAATGTGCGGCGTTTAGACCAAATGAGTGCCTCCCGTCCAAGTCACTTCTTTCAGTGGGTGCCAGGCGAGCAGAGGGAGGGAGAGAGAGAGAGAGAGAGAGAGAGAGAGAGAGAGAGAGAGAGAGAGAGAGAGAAGGGCGAGCGAGCGAGCAGCGAGAAAAAAAAAAAAAAAAAAAAAAAAAGCAGAAACATAGGGAGGGAGAGAAAATAATAATAAAGAAAAAAGAAAGAAAGAAAAACCAGAGCCAAAATGGAGATGAGAGAAGATGCAGGGCAGAAGACGGGGATCAGGAATAATTGAATCCGACGCCGCGTTTTTCAGGTCAGGTTGCCATGGGAACCGCGCTTCCTTCAAGCCAAGTCGTTCACAGCGCCGCTCGCTGCACTTTCCGCGTCTTTTTTCTGAGTTTTTTTTTTTTTTTCTCTCTCTCTATTTTATTTTGCTTTTCCTCCAGACCCCGGGAAGCGCTGCGAGATCGCAGCGCAGCGGTGGTGGCACCGTGCAGGGAGACGGGGGCTCGCCACTCGCCCCCTAATTGTTATTTATCTCCGGGAAACGGAGGCAATTAATGCAATTAAGGAACGACGGCCCTCCGGTTTTTTCCGCCTCAGCTCCACTTTTTTTTTTTTTTTTTTTTTTCTGCTGTTGTTGTTTTAAGCCCTGCCCCCTCTGAGGTCAATGCTCTCCAGGCAGGTGAAGGTGCAGTTTTTTTTCACTGTGACTCTGTCCGTGATTTGAATATAAGCATTTTCCCGACGGCACCTGAAGGCATCGCAAGTGGACGTCTGGCCAATGTGAGGATGAATTTTATGAGAAAATGACTCCACTGCCACCAATATTTTGTGTCGCGTTACATCCTGTATAAATATGCTTTTCTCATTTTTTTTTTTTTTTTTGTTAAAGGACCACCTTAATGGATCTGAAAATGTATGAAATGCAGATATAATAAACGACACTGGGGGGGGGCTTCCTACACAGTCAACTACTGCAGAGTTTCTGATAATATAACGCGTGCGCTTTCTTCACTGTGATGACTGTGTCATTTATAAGCTACAGCTCTCATGCTTGTCAAGTCAACCGAGTTTGCCATGTTTATGTTTGAATAAAGGTTTTTGTTCTGTCGCAACACAATTTCAAGATCTTTACACCGCACACACACACACACACACACACACACAGTTGAGCTTCCTCAGACAAGAAAAAAGAAAAAGATATTTAGATGAATTTGCATATATTAATTAACAAATTGATCAGTGCTCACAAATCTCCACAAAAGAGAGCATATTTAGCCCGCTGTTTATAGCCTCCTGCCACAGATTTCTGAACCTCACGCATGTTTCCAAGGGCGTTTTTTTTTTTTTTTGAGAAACGATGCAAAAATACCCAAAAATACAACTGCAGCACTCTGAGATGATATACAATTCAACATAGTGCATGCTGATATATTATTTACGACGCTATTCATCCAGTATGGGTGACCTTTGCTGCTCGGCCGTACTGACCAGAGAGGGAAACGCAAGGGCCGTGCACGAGTGTGTGCACAGCAGGCCAGAGGTGCGGAACCTTTAACACAGCAGAGTCGCGCTGGGACGAGGCTCCACTGGTCGGCGGACTCGCCGGACTGGTTTTACTGGCGGTTCTCCAGAGTTGAGTCGGCAAAGGGAGGAAGTGCATGGCGCCATGTTGTAATCTTCGAGTCGGAATAACGAGGTGCGTTATTATTTAAACGTGGGAAGGACAACTGCTAATAGAAAATAACAAATGAACTAAATTTGAAAATTTGAGATGATATGGGGAGAAAATATACAAGTATTACGTTTAGAAAAAAACAAATTCGCCTTTATACTCAAGTTAGCGATTGCTAGGTTGCTAGGTCTCTGCTTTATGCTGTTTTTTTTCCCCCTTCATTTACTTCTCTGTTGTAATTATTTTGTTGTTAATTATGTTTTTATATTGATTATATTTCACATTATCTGATCAAATGCAACGGCTCGCTTGCCTGATGTGTGTTGTTGGGTTTTGTTCTGTTTGTCGTTAAAATTGTGCGCCTCCGTTTGGTTTTCGTCTTGCGTCATTTTGGAAAACGTGCGTCGTGAATGACTGAAAGGGAAAATGAAATCTCACAAACACACGATTTTCCGTGAAAAGCGGGAAAAACGACGTTTCACTCAAAACCTCAGCGTCTCCCGAGGCTCCAACTGATCAGCAAACAGTAGTAAAAGTGTATTTAGCGTCGCCGCGGCAACGGCAGGCGGCCGGGGATGCACCTGGGGCAGGTAGCAGGGATTACCATGGCAACAGCGCTAATCTCCGCTGGAGGAAGCAGGGCTTTAATATTAACTCGGGTAAATACGCTGCAAAAAGGCCCCAAGGAGACTTTCTTTTTTTTTTTTTAATTCTTTTCCCTTTTTTTTTTTGGTGCGTTTGCTCACTTGAGGAAACGTGAAGGCAAAGCAGACAATCACGTCACAAAGGAAAAAAAAAAAGCCATTTGGGTCGATTCAAGGCAGGAGCGCCGTGCTATGGATAAAGTTATATTTGGAAATAGTTGAAACGGGTTCTATTTCATTATCTCCCTCTAACCGGAGAACAGGTCGGACCGAACGGCCGCCTTTCTGAGTGAAATAATCTCACCTCACTTTTGCTCACTTCCCCCCCCCCCCCGCCCCGATTTCACGGTCGGCCAACCTGAACATCAGGGACGAAAACCGCACGAGCGGCGAAGGCGAAGGCGCTCGCGCTCGCCGAGGTCCTGCACGCGTCCCCGCTGGGAGTTAAATCCCGAGCTGCAGGGTTTTATCCGGCATCGGGCAACCGATCTTCACCTGGAATCTCAATGTCTCCCCTCAGGAGGCGGATTCAGTTCAGAGCGGCCAAACGCACCGACAGCAGCGGGATTAAACTCCTTTCATTCGCCCTCCCGCCTGCTCACTCACTCTTTCGAAAAAGAAATGCAAATGAGCGCCTTGCCGGCTTCTTTCTTATCATTGTCGTCGTGTCGTTGTTGTTGTTTTTAGCCCGGTTTGTCATCTGGCATCTTGCGCTTGTGCTGCTTTTTCATGTTTTGTTTTGTTGCCCCCCCCTGCAAAAACAATTTTTTTTCCCGTCGGGGACGATCAAATTACCTGAACCTTCCTGTCAAATTCAAAGAGAGCTGTGAAGTTGCACAACGCTGAGGCCTGACGAGCGAAAGGCAAAAAAAAGTAACCATTATTATTATGATTATGATAATAGTAAAGTATATTCACTGCTCGTTCTATTCTAAAGTCTCTCATGTTAACGTGCCATCTAGTTTGGACGGAGCTGCTACTGCCTTAGCAGCCATGCTAACCGTTTTAGCATCGCAGTTGTTTCTTTTAAAGCTTGTGGTCACTTGTTGTTCTTATGTCTTTTCTTAAGGTTAGCCTACCGCTTCTTTAACACACACACACACACACACACACACACACACACAGCTCCTGCCTCTTTCTACTCAGAGGATGCTAATTGCTTCTTCGAACGGCTATTCAGGTCACTGCTAGCGTTTCATCGGTCTCCAGCCAGTCTGCCCGTTCTGACCTCTGACCCCTGACCAACAGCTACTGGACACTCCCTCTCTTTTGGAACGGTTCTCTGTGAACCCTCCAGATGGTTGCGATGCCGATGTGGGAAACCCAAGTTCACCAAACAACCGCGTCCATCCTGTTCCGAGTCACTTCAATCCCCATCCTGGTGCTCGCTTCGACCTTCAGCGAGTCGCCTCGGCTACGCGGCCATGTGACTAAAACGCAATGAGTTTTGGCTAACAAAGTGACCTGGAGGTGGATTTTCTCAACCGCCTCCAGATGAAAAACTAGTGTGGATGAAACAAGCTTCTATTCAAACCTATAGATCTTATGGAAAAAAAAGAGCATAAAGTTCACAAGGAAGCTTGTTGTCATCGTAAAAAAACAATGTCCCCATTTTGCTAGCAACAGCTGCCCTCTTGAGCGGCACGGCGCCCGATGGTGGCCGGGGCTCTCGGAGAGCTCGGAGACAGACAGCTGCGGCGTGTTGAAGCGGATCGCCTCTCGAGCCCAACGCTGCTTCTGACTGTTGGAGGGGGGGTGGGGGGGGTGTGTGAAAAAAGGGTAGAGAGCAGCGGCGATGATTGCCAGACCCTGATTGTTTGCACACACGAGGAAAGGAACAATGCACTCCAATCACAGCCACTCCACACAAACACACACACACACACACACACACACGCACACACACACACACGCACACACGCGAAGAGAAGACTGCGGTTGAATATTTGCTCCCTTCGCTTCCACTTCCCGTCTCCACCTGCCTCTTTCTGCATCACTTTCCCTCCTCTTCCTCCATTTATTCCGTCCTTTAAACATGTTTTCCGCCACTTCAACGCCCCCCCCCCCCACCCGCACCCCACCCACCCACCACCTCCGCTCCCCCCCCGCGAGAGCTAAACGAGCCAGGTCGAGTTTCCTCCTGCCGGGAGAGGAAGAAGAAGAGGACGATGCGAGCCGGCGACGCCTGGGCGAGGCAAATAGGAAGTGACAATACATTCATTACTTATGCTCACACTCTTCCTGCCCCGACACACACTCACACACACACACACACACACTTTAATCATCTGTAGCAGCGGAACGTGGGCCATTTTACCCCCTGTTTGAAAATCTCTCTCTCTCTCTCTCTCTCTCTCTCTCTCTCTCTCTCTCTCTCTCTCTCTCTCTCCCTCACAGACAGAAATACGAGCGAGCGGCGCCGCAGCCGTAGCTAAAAAAAACAAACAAACCAATGTTCCGCGCATCGTTTTCTCCCGTCGGCACGACGACAGACCTGAAAAACAACACATGCGCCTTCCCTCCGAAACCTCATCTGGTCCCATAGACGCACGCAAACACTGGGGAACCCGAGCGGTAGCGACCGGCTCGTTAGCTCGGGCACAGCGTCACCTGCGAATCTACGTGGACGATACGCAACCGCTGAGGCTAATTGCTCTCTGGCGCGCCTTCAAACCGCAGACATCTCCCCCCAAATCGCAGACAGGAGAGTCGGTTTGTCTTCCTCCGTTCAGCCGGCAGCGGGAAGTGACCTGACCTGGAGATTATTCGTTTTTTTTTCTCTCCCTCCTTTTATTATTTTCTCCCGCAACATCTTTTGTTATGCCGCTAAAATATACGGAACGCGGCTCCGGCTCCGGCTCCCGCTGCCGCCGGCGTTGCTGCATAAAGACCGAATCTGAAAAGACGTGACGAGTGTTTGTTAAGTCGACAATGATGTTGTGCTGTGTGCGTGCGTCTGCGCGCGTGCGCGTGTCCTGCATGTGCAAACACAAACGCCGCTCCATCTCCAAAAAAGAAGGTAGCGTAATTGATTAAGGAAGCCGAGTGTGTCAAGTTTCCGTTCCCATAGAAACAGAAGGGCCATACCATACCATAATATTACACACACACACACACACGCACGAACGCATACACGCAAAGAAGGTGTGGGTGGACAGGCACCGAGCGCGGCAGTCTTGTTGCAGTGTGGAGCTCTGCTTTGGCTTTCATCCATACATTTTCATTCAAACATCACTGCGAGCGCACAACACATTTATTTTATTTTTTTTTAGCTTTTATTTTTTTCCCCGATTGAAAACAGTCATATTTAAAAAAAAATAAAAATCAGGACAAGCGTTCCTCTTCGTTTCAGGACGGCGACTCTGACGCAGCGATCTAAGAATAGAACGTTTGCCGAAGAACATTGAAAAACAAAAAAAGAAAACGAGCCTTTTTAAAAGCGACCCAAGGAACTGGAATTCGTATCAGGTCTGATTGAATCCAGTGAAAACAGTGTGGAGCGGCGTCTCTGGATCAGCGCCGTCATGTCGGGTGGGCCGGGGGGGGGGGGGCTCGCTAACGAGGTCCGATCTAAAGGTCAGCGGCTAACGAGGAACTTCCTGTGGCCCGTTAGTGCCGCGTGACGCCGCCAGCCAATCAGAGACGGTGGATGAGCAGCTCAGTCGCTGTTTTGTTTTTTTTTTCCTTCAATCAGGAACCCAAATGGCCTCACGGCACCCGACGAAGTATCATGGCTCCTTAATCATGAATAAACTCATTTACTCGCTCCGCGGATGAAACTGATGAATAAACGCTTGCAAAGTCACTTCAGCATCAGCGTGCGAGTGCAAGCAGATGGAAAAGCACCAGGGTTGCACATCGCGATGCTGCACATTAGCGCTACGACGCTAATTAACGACATTCCCTTCTGTGGAGCTGGTTCTCGCTTCGGCCCCACGTGGCTGAAGTCGAAACTTTCCACTTGAGCTTCGTGCCAGGGAGGTTTGGCAGCAATTCAGACCGTCCTGCTCTCCGATACTTCGCCATGGCGCCGGTGTCGACGTGAAGATTGATTCCGGGCCGTAGTGGCGCCGGGTATCCGCGCGCTCCGGAGAGCTGATTGCTCGTGAAAGTTCTCCTTGACGAAGGTGGACTGAGCCTTGGACCAGCGCTGCCGTGTGATGCACTCAGCAGGAGGATTCGCACCCACAGCAGTGATGTGCGAGTCCTGAACGAATCGTTCGAAACTCCCGATTCGTCTCTGTCAGCCTTTTCTCCGGCTCGTCCCTGCTAACGCTAGCTCGCTAACTGCAGAGAGGAGACCGGACTGCCATTCTCAATGCATTTGCATGAGAGATATATCGGCCGGCTAATGCGTTATTATTCTGTTACCTTTTAAATTAGCTGAATTGTTGCGTTGAAAGTGAGAATACAAATCACACAAACTGAGGTACGAAAAATACTATCGGCTAATAAAAGAAAACAGCAGCACTTATCAATTATCAGCACTGATATCGGCCCAGGGAATCCATATTTGTCTCTAATTTGCCCAAACATGTCAATCGTCAGCGACTCCAAGTCGCTCCGCCTCAATCCAAAAATCCCTCTGTCAATCAGGAGGTCGGGGCGGAGCTTGAGTGAGCGCCCTCACAGTGTCCAACCTCGGAACTATTTCCTGGGCGGTGCGGTGGTCCTGCTTTCAGCACTGTTTTCTCGCAGCAGGTAGGTTGCTGGTTCCATTCCCACCGACTCTCCAAGTCTCGAGTCGGCGTGAGTTGCGGTTTGCTCGTGATGAACGGGCCGCTTGTGCAGGTCGTGACCCCGCCTTCGCCCCCGCACACACGCCTCTCCGCCCTCTCCTCCGCTGTGTGTTTTCCGCCTCCTCCCTTCTTCTCCTCGCCTCCTTCTCTCTCCTCCTTCCTCCCTTCCTCCCTTCCCTCCTCTCCTTCCACCTCCCTCCTGCGAGCCTGCGAGCTGTTCCTTATCTCTGCGCCGCTGTCTGGGAGCTGTCACATGCTTGAAGAAACTGAACAGACCACTACAGCCTTTCTCGACAGCCTCCCGCTGTGTGCCTGCGTGCGTGTGTTTGTGTGTGTGTGTGTGTTAGAATGGATGGAGTGTGTATTCCCACGTGAGCAGAAAACGACAAAAACCAAATCATCCAGCCTGGTGTTTGGAGAGGGGCAGCTGTGCGGCGACATGTTTCGGCGTGCACGCCAACAGAAAATCTCTCCGAGCAAACACACACACACACACACACACACAGACAAATACGCTGTCGGATCAGTGTGGGTGTGTGTGTGTGTGGCAAGTGGTAACACACATTAGCAAATGAGCTGCGCAGCACTTTTTCCCTCCTTTTTTTTTTTTGCAAACAGAGCTTAAGACGCAACTTTGATCCCACTGAATACAACAGGATTAGTCTAAAGCCTTTACACACACACACACACACACACACACACGCACACGCACACACACACAGCCAAATAATGAAAACCCTCATCAGTGGCGTAATTAGTCTCTTTAATCTGACCCTCTGAATAATGAGCCGGTCAGGCCACCGACTGTCTGGCTGCACTTCCACACAGGTGGAAGAAGAAGAAGAAGAAGAAGCAGAAGAAGCAGCAGCAGAAGAAGAAGAAGAAGCAGAAGAAGAAGAAGAATCAGCAGCAGCAGCAGAAGAAGAAGAAGAAGAAGATTTTTAGATTTTTGAAAAATAACATTTATTTGCCGCTCTCATTTCCATTCAATCAATCAAACTACATAAATAAATAAATAAATAAATAAATCATTTTCTTCTTGTTTTTTTACGCAAGCACGTCGCTAAAAAATAGTTCCCCCTCTGTCACTGCACACAATGCACTGTTAAAAGTCCACATGTCACAGAAAAGCTCCAAGTCCCCTGCCCTCCTGTAAAACATAAAATCAATGCGCAGCCTGGACTGGATGAGTTTTTTACAGATGACAGAGAGGTCGACCTCTGCCCCATCAGAAGCAGAAGAAGAAGAAGAAGAAGAAGAATCAGCAGCAGCAGCAGCAGCAAAAGCAGCAGCAGCAGCAGCAGCAGAAGAAGGAGGATCCCCAGAGCTGCAGCAGCAGCAGCAGCAGCACTTCTGGACTCTTCTGCACCAAGAGTCTCATTTGCAACAACAGAGAGTGATGGACGGATGGAGGAGGCACTCGTGCGTCGGTAAAAGGTCCCGTGCCCACCGACTGTGATGTCCCTTGATGAACCTCTCCCTGGGAGAGTGCATGAGGACACCCAGCTCGTAAAAAAAAGTCAGTGATGTCACCAAGGGCACCGAGACGAATGGATTCACCCGCAGCCACGTTTTTGTTCCTTCCTCTGAGATGGCTTTGGTTTTGGTCTCCTTATAAAAGCGTGGGGGCTTTGAATTTAGAATGACTCATTTTACATTTTTGACAGGAGGCTGTAAACAGAGGGATAAATGTGCAAATCTGGAGGTGAACATGATGTTCGGGGATAATAAATGAAACAAAAATAGAGACTTGGAGACGTGGAGAGGAATTCCGGCGCTCCTACATCAGCATTCTTTGTCCAATAAGCAGAGCTGAGAAATACCCACAAATGTAAATACACAAAGACGATGCGAGTGATGCGGGTTCTTAACTTGAAAAGAGTAATAATAATAATAATATATATATTTTTTTTACCAGAAAGAATAAACACGGATCAAACTCAGAAATGGCCGTTTAAAAATGTGTTGAGGCGAGAATACAACTACACACATTTACACACCTTTGCACACTCTTGCAAAGTGGGAAAAAGAAAAACGATGCTGATGTGGAATGTTGGTGGAAACTGGGTTTGAGACCCCTGACTCGAAGCACTCAGCTGAGAAAACTAATATCAGTTTATCATTCTATTCTATTTATGACGCTGCGGTGCGTCGGCTGCATTGTTTGTGAAGCGTTGCTGTGGCCACGCGCGATGCCTTCAATATTAAAATGTTTTTTGTTTTGTTTTTTTCGCACCTTTGAGCCTCACTCACCGGCAGTCCGAGTCGAGACTCCGGAGCGCCGGGGGGAAATTGGTTGGTCTGCGTCGCAGAAGTTCCGCCGTGACACCCCAACCTCCCCACTCCCCACCCCCTACTCACCCTACTCCCCCTCCGCTCCCCGGGATTCCTGCCGCTGAAGGTAAAGGTCACGACTGTCCCGTCGTTCCGAGACGCATCGGCTCCCATCAAAACCACGGCCGCGACGTCTTTTTGTCTTGAGCCAAAAACACACACACACACACAAACACGCACGCACACACACACACACACACACACACACACACACAGCGTCCCCGCTGATGGGGAGCAAACGAAGAGACTCGGCCGAAGCTCGCCGCCGCGACCTTTAGCTCGTAAAGTTGGGCCGACCGTCTGGGCTCTGACTCAGCTGGCGACAGCGTTTCCGCAGCGACGGCCCCTACAGTGGGTAGAGGGGGGGTGGGGGCAAGGGCGGCTGGCGTTTGGGGGGGCGGGTTGGGGGTTGCGGGGGCGGAGCCTCGCAGCGGGAGGAGACATATGTACGGCGGGCGCGCCGGGAGAGGCCTAATGTGCCTTTGATTGAATAATGGAAGGCAGCGCGTTCTCCTCCCTGGGCAGGCGAGCGAGGGGGGGGAGGGTGAGACACATCCCCGCTGCCTCCACACTACATTACCATTGTGTGTGTGTGTGTGAGTGTGTATGTGTGTGAGGGAGAGAGAGAGAGACAGTCGGACCAATAGGCAAAGAGCTGTACGGCCCCAAAGAGACGAGGCACAGATTGATGCTCTGTCCTGACGCCGGTTACTCAACCTTCAAAAGCCATTACTACTCCTCTCTCTCTCTCTCTCTCTCTTTCTCTCTCACTCCCTCTCTCCCTCGTCCTCCTCACCAAACCCCAACTCACCCTTAATGTAATTAACCTGGATTCACTCCTCCCCGCTGAATTAACTCCGGCCGCGCCTCCTTCCCTCCTCGGAGTTCCGACTCTCCCGTCTCTCTCCGACTCCATGCTTGTGTTTATGCTTCTCCCTTAAAGCCGCCCGCAATGGAGCCGCATCTGGATTTATTTTTCTGGATTTATTTTTTATCACGGGCTGCAGTGCATGATTTAAAAAAAATAAATAAATAAATAAACCTCTGCCAAAGTCCAATAAAGAAAGAGAGTTACATCCATACAGACCAGCTCCCTGCGCGAGACACCGCAAAGAGCCAGAGTGCCAAGTGGATCAGGCAGAAGAAGTAAAGAACGGACGTTCCTCATTTCGGGAAAACGAAAACATCACAGATGATCGGCAAACATGTTCAGGTCTAATGTGTTTACTCGGCACGCTAGCACAAAATGAAATGAGTCGTTGCGGAAAGTTTTGAATGTGAATTTCAGGTCAGAACACAAAAACACACTGAGCACCATGCCACATACAACTGACCGTATAGAAAGAATGAATGCTTCAAAAAAGGGAGGCCAATGCTGAAGTACCAAAAAAACGTACAATTCACCATTTGGCCAGCAGGGACCGCCAAAGTTGGTTGCAAAAAGACAAAAACTGTCTGACTGTCATAACAGAAAGGAGCCCTAAATTCATACTGTTACAAACTGTTTAAATGTGTTTTTAAATAAAATCAGCACGTAGGCTAACTGTCCACTTTGTCTGATTTGGTCAAAATATGAGCAGAAATGCTCATTAAGTTGTGGAATTTCAATTCATCGGAATTTCAAGATGGCAATGACGGTAAAAACCAATCTCTGGGCTTTGAAGCAGGTTGTTGCAAACTGATGGGTGACGTCACAGTGACACTGTCAATCTATATATACAGTCAATGGTCCTCACAGCTGAGGAACAATTGGTGAAACATAAGACATTTTTTCCCTGGCGTCCACGAAAGAGGCATTTTATCCTCCCATGGACGCCATTAAAATGACGTCCCCAGACCACCGATCTCCATGACTGCGACTGTGCCGTCCACAACACAACGCCGTGCCTGTGTCACAGACATTACATCGGTGAGACTGGACAGAATTCCATCTGTATTTCAAAAAAAAAAAAAAAAAAAATGCGGTGGGGCGGTGCAGCGATAAGCGACGCGGGGAGCCAAATTTACAGCCCGGCACCGACTGTATTTCAGCCGCGGCTGACAGATTTAGGGGCAGGTTGGGACAGTCTGAAATGAGGCTACAAATATCGGCTTATTCAAGGCTCCACGCGACGCCTCCCTCCCTCCCTGCTCCTGCTCCTGCCTTTTCTCTTCCCGCAGCACTTATAAATCCCCCATTCCTGTCACTTTGCGCTTGTGCGCCGTCTCTTTACGCCGTCCTCGCCGCGATTAAAGCCAATGTCATCATATCCAACTTTCTGCCCGGCCCCACTTCCCTCCGTCTCTCGCTCTCGTTCTCTGGCCCGCCCGCCCGCCCCTCGTGTGTGTGTGTGTGTGTGTGTGTGTGTGTGTGTGTTTCAGAGAAGCCACTTACATAGGCACTCCACTACTGGTAATGAGAAGAGCTGTAAGTGGCCTGTCACGCCGCTAACCCCATCAACATCGTCCTCTTTTTCTCCCCAACACACACACACACACACACACACACACACGCACACACACACACACGCACACAGGAAAGGCAAAGCTGATGAACACGTGCGGCCGCGTACATACGTACGTACGTCGGGCCTAAGAAATAATGATCAGCGGTGAGCTCATGCATGATTGATGGCGATGAACTCCGCGACACGAGCAACGGGAAGACAGGAGACGCCGCCGCCGCCGCCGCCGTGTTAAAAGTCCGACCAAAGATTTTGTCTCTTCTTCCGCTCGTGGGGGGGCGCACGACCCGGCGCGCGACCTCACACGAGCCCGGAGAAAACAAAACGTTTGAAGCGGTTAGTCCGACGCTTCGCTGCCAGGCAGAGGCGGATCGAGGCTTCCTATTGGTTCAAGAAGGAAGGCCTGAAACGCGGCCCATTGCAAGGCAAGCAGCGCACCTGCAAGTTGAGAGTGAAGCCAAAACAAATCAATCAAAAACATTTTTTTTTTTTTTTTTTTTTCAGTTTAGTGACTTTTGATTGCGGAATGCTGCCGAGCGCTGACAAACCATCGTGCTAATCTCTTCAGAATCAGATCAACTCCCAAACACGGAAAATCTCACATCCGGCTGCTTAGCAAAGTGAGGTTATAACCGTCTTGACTGACTGGTCGGGAAGAGCTATTGTCGTCAATACAGCGGTAGATACAAGAAGCTAATTGCTAATTGGTCCCTGCTTGGGAAACCCTTAATAATTTCCTGGAACGCACATCAACTGCAGACATGTTGGGCACTTAACCGAATGAAGCCGCGTCCTCGACTCTTCCCGGGCCAAAATCTGATGCTTTCGCCCCCCACAGGGACACACGCGAGTAAACAGGAAACTGGCTGTTTACTACTCTGCCTTCTGTAATTATCCCGGGCTGCAATCAATTTGATTCTCGCCGTAGCGGCTGCTTGCTCAGTTAGCGGCGTAGCTAATGGCGCCTCCACTCTTGATTGAGACCTTCGGTCAAAATAAGGCTCGTCTCGATCGATCAATCAACTTTCGTTTTACAAGGCGCTACGTGGCAGCCGAAGGGGCCTCCAACAAAACCAACGGCTCCCTCCAGAGCGAGCAGGAAGCGACAGTGGCCAGGAAGTAGTCAAAAAAGGTATCAACCAATCACTGCATTCCTCTTCAACAGGCTCTACCTTACTCAATGAAAGCAGTATGTCAATGTGTTTTAATTAGTGATGTCCGATATTGACTTTTTTACCGCTATCTGATATCCCGATAATAATAATAACTTATATTTTCCGGTACCGATATCAACGGATACCAACACATGCAGCCATGAAATGAACACATTATGGCTAATTTGTACTGTGATGTCCTGCGTGATGTCGTCAGTTAAAAAACAAGCTATTTTGTTAGCAGCCAGCTTATTTACTGTCTAGTAATACCAGGAAATAAGAAGAATTCATTCTTTGGCATGACTGCTAAAATTCAGAAGTCATATTTTCATATTTTTGCCCAATACTGATATTTTCCGATATCATTGGGAGGCCGATCACATCGGACTTCCATCGTCTTAATGTATTTCCCATATCCATCTTCCATCGTCTTTCCATTCGCTCATCTAATTGACTGCGCGTCGCTTCAGTATCGACGCTCATAATTTCGGATTTGTGAGGGGGCGTGAAGCTCAGAGTTTGCCGGACTGACAGAAAAAACAACACCTGCCCGTACCCGAGTGCCGCCTCCGTCCCCGAGCGTAAAACACGCAGGAGGATCTTCATTGGCTGGAACCAATGACCCCGATCCAGCGCTGCTGCCGCGCTCCCACGACACGGCGCCGGGGCCCCCGGTGGGATTAATTCAAGGCCTCATCTTTAACTTCCCTCCTCCTCCTCCGCCTCCTCCTCTTCCTCCACCTCCACCTCCACCTCCACATCATCGGCCACCCGGCAGTTAGAAGATCCGGCCCTGCAATCTTTTAGCGGCGGCACCTCTGGGGAGCCGTTCACCACCTATATGGTTGTCGGCGGGGTTTATTGTTATTCATGCCTCTTCCCCTCCGCTCACGGATCCCAGCCTGGCTCCGCCCTTTTGATCCCACGTTTTTTTTCTCTCTTTCTTTCTTTCTTTCTTTCTTTCTTTCCCCTCGCCTGCCCGCATGGCGTGCACATGCGTGTCTGCGGTGCATTAGATCTCGGGCGCTTCATGCCTGAGCACTTCTGTGTATACCTGCGAGCGCAGAGCCGCATAGGAGGTGCGCGCGCGCGAGACAGTGAGGCTATACACAACAAAAAAAAAGAAGGAGAAGAAAAAAAAAAAAAAGGACTCCAGATGGCCTTAAAACAACTAGCGATCCCTCCGACCCCTCTCATTAGTCTCCCAGATTCAATTAGCATCTGCTCAGACCAGGCGGGGAGAAACCGTCGGGCTCTTTGTAAAAATCGGCACGGCGGACCGAAGTCCAGCTCGGAGGCGCGCGAGAGGGGGGGGGGGGGGGGGAGCCATCAATCCCTCCGCCGGACACCTAATAATAAAGGAATGACTCGTTCCGTGCGTCAGGGTTTAGCCCTCGCGGCGGAAGAAGACGCGCAGAGATTCCGCAGGCTAATAAATCTCAGGGCTGCGGGAAAGAGATTGCCGGCTTTTTACAGTCGGACCCCACAGGCACCGTCCTCCCCCCGCGGTCCGCTAGCACGTCCTCGTCCCTAATCCCTCCTGTTCCGTAATGTCCACTCCGCTCACGTTGCTTCCGTCCATTTCCACCACCCCCCCCCCCCGGTGGCCCCACACATTCACACCCTCGGCTCAAAGGAGGAAATAACGTCTCTTCTCTCCTGCGATGCATTTAACAGTCCTCCGGTTTTATTAAAAACTAAATCACAGCTCAATTACAATAGGAGGGGCTCTTATAAAATGTTTAATTGCCAGAAAAAGGAATTGGCGTTTGGTTTACTTTTAATACGCGGTGAAATTATAACCGGCTTCGCTTCTCGCCGGGACTATTCCAGGCCCATTTCATTTGGTGAAGGCGGAACATGATGACTGGTCGCACGGCGGCCCTTCTGGTGCACATTTCCTGATTGGTGGCCTTCTGAACTGAGCCGTCTCTCGAAGCAGAACAAATCCGTGGTTACAGCGCAGCATTCATTTTTTTGGTACTTTTTTTTAGGCCGGGGCATTTTTAGCAAAGCGATCACACTTTTCACAGTCATTCTCGTGTTTTCCATCCTTGGACGTTGGGCCGATATGTACAAACTCATCAGTGATCAAAAAAAAAAAAAGATTAATTTGATTTTTTTTGGCACAAAATGGGAAGTTGTGAGTGAGGCTGCTAACAGACAAAGTGCATCTTTTGACTGGATGCTAACAGTAGCTCGCACAGGCACACGATTACAATTATAATATGATTGAGAGGAGCAGAAATAATATCATGCTAGAAGTTATTAGCAGTAACATACAAGCACAGACCAATCTTCCACAGAGGAGGAGGTTTCACAAATCATTCCAGGAAGGCTTCTGAGCCTTTTGGGGAGCTACGACGCCACTGCCAAAGTGAGTAACTCACAGCTAAATCAGACACAATGCTAGTGACCAGCAGGGAACTGTCTGGAACACTGGCTCATGAACTCATGGAGGAACACTGTCTCATGAACACAGTGGACCCTCTGAAAAGGACCAAGCCTGCGGCAAGTTATTCAACCCGGCGTCTTCGAGCAACACGAAACCGGCTAACGGCTAGCGACGCGTGGCGCTATCTGTTCCCTTCAGCCGCGCAGCGCTCCCCTTCAGTCCGGGGCCCCAGATGGCGGCGGCGACGGCGGCGGCGTCCTCTTCAGACGAGTGCGCACTTCAAACAAGTGGCGACACAAAGCCAGGTGGGCTGGGAGGAGACTACAATTAGCAACTTTCCGCAGCAGAGCGCCGCCTCCTCCTAGAGCCCTGTTGTTTTTCATCCGTCCCACCCGGGGGGAGGCACGTTCTGAGGCTGGAGGTCATCCTGTGCCAGCCTCAAAATCATCACCAAATCACAGCAAAAGTTCTCCTAATTAGGGAATCTGCTCATATCTTCGAGGCTGAAACCTCTCCGCCAACTTTCAAACGGCTTCCTCGTCGCTTCACCTCGCTCCCCTGCTGCTGCTGCTGCTGCTGCTGCTGCTGTGACACAGAAAGCAGGAGCGGCTCCGAACAATAACACTGTGCAACGTGAGCGCGCGCGCACGTATACACATTCCACCTGATAGTAATCATTCAGAAAAATATTAGACCCTCGGGAGCTCATGAACACACACTTTGTCGTCTTCGCTCTCTGTCACACACACACACGCACGTGCACGCACACACACACACGCACGCACGCACGCACGCACGCATGCACGGAGCATGGCTCGCCATGTCAGTTACCAAATTTGGCAATAATATGCAAGGTTGCTAAAATATGTGCTCTGCTGGGTGGGGAAACACCCAAGCAGAGATATACAAGTAGCTACCACACTCACACACTCGCGTGCACAATCACACACACACACACACACACATGAACAAGTGGTTGGTGCCACTAGAGTAACATTAGACGTATTTTGTTTTTTTTTCTGAACAAAATTTGACATATTTATGAGTGGAACGAGGTGATTGGTTGTTGTTTTTTTTCAGACAGAATGTTTTTATGCAATAGTGAAATCACTCAAGAAGACAAACCTCACTAGAAGTGGATCAGAAGATTTAGAATTGTTTCAGCAACTTAGACGAAGACATAACAGCGATATGTCGGGGGGGAAATGCAAAATGTCGTCAAAGTCCGATTTTTCTTGATTTTTTTTTTTTGTTTGGTTGAGCTTTTCCTGCTTCATCAACTCACTGGAAGGCAAACGCAAAAAAAAAGGCCGACGAGGACGTGACTGCACAGCTCGAGTCATCTCAACGCAACAACTTGCATGCGATTTGCGTAGAACGCGCTGGAACCGGGTTCCTCGCGATTTAAAGTGGGCGGTTGCGGGTAAAATCGGGAGTTTGACGAGCATCCAGGCCAACTCAGACGGTCAGGTCGGGGGGGGAGCGATGAGCAGATTATACAAGTGGCCCGGACGCTCATCAGCTGCGAGGGTGCTGATCGGCGGAGGACAAGGCCGCCTTTGAGCCGCCAAACCAGGCGTGTCACCCCCCCCCCCCCCATAAAAAAAAAAAAGATTCCGACCACACGCTCCTCTAATCGCCGGGGCGGCAAGTACAGATCCCCCGATTGATCTCGCAAAGTTTTTTTGTTTGTTGATGAAGACACGCTTGGGCGGCCTGCTTCTTATTGACTCCTGGATGAAAACCTGGGCTTTAGGAGATCTTTTATCCGATAAACAGCTGCGGGCCTCCGTCTTGCTGCTCTGAGCTGGGCTGACAGACCTTCGGAGGACCAACACACTCGTCCTATCACACACACACACACACACACACACACACACACACACACTAACTGCTCCACTTTCGGCCTTCAGCCCTGCGTTGCTCCCTCCTCTACGAGAGGTTCTGCACGGAGTCCGCTGTTGGACACGAGGACGCCAACCGGAACAGAGCAGATCAGAGCTCAGCGCGTGGGAGGTCTGTCTCTCTCTCACACACACACACACACACACACACACACACACACAGACACACAGACACACACACTGGTGAAAGTACTCCTCAGCCTTGACACATTCACGCAGAAAGGCTCTGTGGGAAATCGCAGGCAGTTAGGTGCAACGGCAACCAAAGCACGGCTTCCCGTTTTTTGCCGGTTCGGAAACAAGCGATCCGAAATCAAGCAGCAGGTTCTCGACGGATTTCGTCGGTGACGTGGAAGAGAAAAATCCCCGAGATCCCGCTGGCGACTCGACGCGACGTCCCCAGAACATCTTCCCTCCGCGGGCTTCAGCCGCGACGCTCTGACCGCGGTAAACAGGCCGTAACCACGGCAACAACGTAACTGCAGCGGGTAAATGTGTCAGTTCAGGTTCAGACATTGAAAAGATGAAAGTCTGAGTGACGAGGACGGGAGCACGAGACACTCTAGTGTACTAGTACTGGTTAACTGGACCCGTGCCTGAGTACTAGACACTCCGACTAGTACCTCAGTATTAGTCCATTGGACTAGTAGCCGAGCACTAGGTACTCCGACTCTGCTCTGATTTCACCCAAACATGCTCTGAAGTACAAATATTATCACACCAGGCACACAAGCACCAGCAGGTGGTTTTGAAGGTAATAAAGGGGGATGATTTTTCTCCCTCAAAGCCTGACTGAAGTGTTTTTTTCCCTTCCTCGCCGCCCCATTTTTTATTATTATTTTTTTTTTTTTACATACTTTGGCCTTTTCAATCCGCCTCTGAACCGCCGGCTGGGAACAGGCAGTGCTCCGTCTCAGTTGGCTTCTTTTTTTTTCTTTTTCTTCTTCTTCTTCTTCTTCTTCTTTCATCCTGAGCTACATTTTGAGTGCCACAGTTTCCACCGTCCAAGATTGTATCTGGCGACAAACGACTACGCAAACTGGCAACACCGCGTCCATTCATTCTCTGTGGTTTACAGCGTTCTGCGCAGGTTGAGGAAATGATGATGGGAACAGGAAACCACACGGGGACGTGTCAGAGCCGATTTTCTGAATGCAGGCTTAAAACACCCCGTTTACCTTTAAAAACGGGCACGCTCACCTTGGCCCATTGTGGGTCCTTGCTTGAAAGAAAAACAAAGCGTTCTCCATTATGAGCAGATGCACTAACATTGAATACACAGGCTTGGATCTACGCATACTTCATACACACAATCAATTTGGAATTTAAGAGAGCTGTTAAAGGGCCAATGGGTAAAATCTAGCAGCACCTAGTGGTGAGACAGCACAATGCATGCAAATTAATAACACCTGTGTTTTCTGCCTTGTCAGTTCTTCTCATGTTAGCTTCAGCTTCCCAGAACTAAATTCCGATCAGACTCACTGGCTGAGTGCCCCGCCGCTCCGGCTTCACTCTAGAAACTCCAGGGTTTTTTTTGGGGGGGGGGGTTACCCCCTGCGGGAAATTCGTGGCTTTCTGATGTCCCTCTTGATCTCACATCTCTCTTGCTCCAGCTGTCACATCAGAGAGAAATCATGAAACCCCGAGCAGGCCCATGTTCTGGGTTACTGCAGCTAAGCGAGCGGCGGCCGGCTCCTTTCAGGTGCACTCGCGCTTCCTGCAAATTCGGATGTGGAACGTTGAGCGACTCCATCCAACTAACAGCCAAGTAAAAAAAAAAAAAAACTACATTGCAATCAAACTGTGTTGATGTCATTTCCATTTGGAGGTAAACAAAAAGCCTGCACTGAAGTCAAAGAAGATAACTGGGCCGGAAATAGACATTCATCTTTAATTGGATGGCTTTAATAATAATAATAAACTGCGCTGTGATTGGATTTCACATGTCAGAGACTATAAGATACAAACTATATACATATATGTATCGATATACATAAGGTTTAATGTATGTATATTTATATACACATATATGAACATATCATATATGATAGATACAGTATAAATATACAAATATATGTATATATGTGTACATATGCACATATGCATTTATACATGTGTGTATATATACATATACACACGTATATATATATATACATACATATACATACCTTTAAAAACAGGCACGCTCACCTTGGCCCATTGTGGGTGAAAAAACAAAGCGTTCTCCATTATGAGCAGATGTGTATATATATGTATATATGTATATATATATATATATATATATATATATATATATATATATATATATATATATATACATATATACATATATATACATATATATATATATATATGTATATATACATATCGTATATCTATATTCAACTGGCAGCGTTTTTTCCAGGTGACTAAAATTAAAGGACTTGTTTTCATGGTGGCGTAGAATCGAGAGGTGAGCAGCAGCAGCAGCAGCAGCAGCAACAGCAGCAACAGCAGCAGCAGTGACGTATCGGCTCTCTCCTCCCCAGACGAGTGCATAACGGCAGCATTATGGAGCCACTTCAGCTGAGATCAGGACGTTTAACACACACCAGGCCGCCCGCACTTTGGCTGGGTCAGCTGCTCCGCGACGCCCTTCCATCGCGTGTGCGCGTGACCGTGCCCGCGTGCGTGTGTGCGGGTGCGTGCGTGCCAACCCCCGTGTGTGTTTGCACTGTGGATAATAGAGGTCCATTAGGGAGCAGACGAGCAATGTTCCTTCATTACAACCTAATGGACGTTAAATAGAAGCGCGGCACATACGAAAAATGCTTTCGATAAGGCCGCCGCCGCCGCCACCGCACCTCCAGGAGACAATTAACCATCATCCCGACTGTCAGTGAAAGATTAATCCATGCGCATTAACCCCCCGCCAGTGCACGAGAGCAACAATGGCGCGCTCGATCGGAGGGGAGGGAGGTGGGGCGAGTGATCACTCACGGCGGAGGTGGAGGGTTCACGCGTTTGCTTTAATTACACCAGCAGGGAACGAGGGCAGTCGCTGCTTTACCACACCGGCTGTCAATACGACGGCCGGAGCGATGACGCCCGGCGGCCGCCGTGACGAACGAGGGAGGAGCTGCTTAACGCGGCGACGGCGGTAAACAGGATCCGGCGACTGTCCAGTGCAGGCAGGGGTGGGCAAACTACGGCCCGGGGGCCATATGTGGCCGGTTAAGGAGCTGTGGGGCTCTTTAGACACATGTTTTGTGATTCACTTTGCTTTTGTTCATTTTCAACTGACTTTAAAGCGAGTTTCCTCCTATGAGGTGGGTCACCAACACACTCCATCCATCTGCTGTTGCTCCATCCACTCTGTCAAATTGTGGCCCATCAGTCAAAACGTTTCCCCGCCCCTGGTCCAGCGCGTGCAAAAACCAAAGAGTAGCTTCACTGTGTTTCCGAACTCAGAAAACAAGAAAAGATTGTTGTTGTTTTTTTATATTGTCGAAGGTTCATAGAACAGTCATGCGACCCCTGCTGACCTTTGCTGGCATGTCACGACAGACTTGTCCGAAATGTCCAAGTCCAGCGAAGCACCAAACTAATTAAAAATACCAATTACCATTATTTTTTTCCCCATATTATTGTTACTTTGTTACGATAAATTATTTTACACATAGATCCTACACGCGACTGAATGGACGCACAGGCAATCACAGGACCAAAGCCGGTCAGCAAATAGACTTTTACTGCCTTCGACTCAGCAAAAACAAACACGACGATCAGTGACGGCGATGGTTCAGATCGGCGGCCGCGTCAGTGGAAGATTTCAAAATGTTCATTGCCCCCGGAATAAGTGGAACGGATTTGGCCCGTGGCGCCTCTCCAAGTGCCCTCCTCTGGCTGAGCGCCCCTTCGAGCGAGAAGCTGGTTCAGAGGAGTTTGAGGCGAGTCGACCAACATTGTCATCCTGGCCGTTGACAGCGTTGCAAAACAGAGGAATCCACGCTACATCCCGTTTCCTCCCATCAAACCTTTTGCCACTCGGTGGGCCTGATAAATATCGCCGTCATAGGTTTGAGCTCGAAGTGGGAGAGCAATATCTCCACGGTGGGGAATTACTCCGGGCCGCCGCTTTTTAATATCACGTCCTCATAAAAGCAGCGCAGCTGCCAATAATCCTCGTTCGGCCCTTCTTTCTTTTTTTTTAGTTCGGTTTGTTCGTTTTTTTTTTTCTCTCTAAATTTGCAGCGGATAGAAGAAGAAGAAGGAGAAGAAGAAGAAGGTTTTTTGATTTTTACGACCATGCTTTTATTGCATTTTGAATTTGAAGAAGAAGAAGAAGAAGAAGAAAAAGAAGGAGAAGAACTTTGATGCAGGACCAAAACAATAAAACTCCGGACGCGACCGAGGAGCAGCCGTGACATCGCCGTCTGTTTGTGAGCTCAGCCTCGGAGTGGGTTACATCCCCGAGGTCGGCCAAAAGGAATCAGGTATGAGCCGAGACAACACACGCGGACAACACGCGCGCACGCGCGCACACACACTCTGTCTCAGTCTCTCTCCAACGAGCAGCTATTTCAAAGCGGCGATCAGGAAGCTCCTCCGCCTTTGAGCCTGAGCCAAAAAAACATCCTTTCAAGTGTCGCCGTCGCCACAACTAAAACACGCACACGCTCCCCTGCCAACCCTCCCGGCCCCTCCCCCATTCCCTCAAGCCACCGCCCCTCCCGCCCCTTCCCCGCCTCATCATCCC
>NW_027466066.1:2810000-2830000 GCF_046127955.1 Nelusetta ayraudi | reverse complement strand
ATTGCAGTTGCAAAAAAAAAAAGAAAAAAAAAATCTTATGACCATCGCGCTGGCAGCGTGAACAAACAAAACGCACACCTCATCACGCGAGGTGTGATGCAGCCGAGTGTCGTTTCCTAACCCGCAACATTGATGCAGGCCTTTGTGCATGCGTGAGTTTGTGTGCGTGCGCGCGTGCGTGCGTGCGTACACGCAGCGGCCCCTGTGTTTGCGCACATGAAAGTCAGCGCTGTTAGTTCCAGATCATTTTGCCAAAGCTGCCAGTGTGTGCGGAGCGAGCGCAGGGCCCCCGGGGACACTCACAGATCCTACTGTACTGGAAGTAATCACACCACGGCACACACAATTTAACTCCCCGCGGACGCACGCATCGTGCCGGCGGACGCGCACGCGCACGCACGCGAGGCCAGCGACGCACACGTGCGACAGACGTGACCGTTTAGAAACACCGCGCACGGCCGTTTGGCGGCTGATTGCAACACGTGCGATTCACAGCGTCACTGCTGTTGGCGCGACCGGCAACGCGACTAATTACTTCTTTTCTGGGGTCACCGGGAGGGGGGGGGGAGGGGACGCGTTTTGCCAACTTCGGGCGAAACGTAAACAAAAGCATGCGTTTTTTTTTGCAGCAGCGTCAAAATACATTTTCTCTTTTCTGCCTCGCTTTTTACACCTGCGCACACCGTGCAGGGCAACGCTGTTTGCGTTTGTCCCCCCCCCCCCCCAAGCAAAAAGGCTGCCGTGGATCTGAATGCGTTGCATTTTGGAGCAGTTTATTGGATACAAAAGACATTTGCCTTTCGAAGGCACACTCGCCGGGTATACTAATAACCAGCGGCCGGGTGAGTGTGTGTTGTGTATTTACGTTCAGTAGTTTGCTGTTGGAAGTATTGTGCACACAGAGATGCTATTCTGCAGAAATCCATTGTAAACCGGGGCTGTTACTTGACTTAACGCCGCCTTTCTAGGCATCGTCTCGACCGCCGTCGACATGCCTGAAGGCATTGAGGTGCTGCCACGCGATTGGCCGATCGGCTATTTTGCGTTTAAAGGCATTCAAGTGTTCAAAATAGCATAGCGGAGTGTTTCTGCTCCCAGTTACCTTAAGCCATGCATACTTTTAATCGTAAGAATGAGGACAATGCATTGAAGAGTTCATTGATTTCTTTGGTTCTGATGATCATTATTATCATTTTTGCTAAAAGAAGCCCAACCTGGAAGTTTTGCCGAAAAACAACACAGTGCAAAGCTGGGCCCAGCGCGCATGGACGCGCAATTAAAGACACAACAATTCTACGCGCAAGGAGAGTGCAAGCTGTGCCAGGACTTGGTACATCAGAGAGACAGGATCCCTCCGTCTCTGCAGGGATACGCACCTCATGACACCCAATCTGCTGTTATCACGAGCGCAGGCCAAGTGAAATGAGTCACCGCGCAGTCACACACAAACACACACACACACACACAGGCGCGCGCACACGCTCGCTGGCTGGCTCGCTGGCTCGCTCAGGCGCACGGCTCAGTGTAAATACAGCAAGATGACCAGTGAGCCTGGCAGGGGCAGAAGGCTGTCTGTGTGCCTCATTATGCCTCTGGATGCTCGTCTGGGAAGGACAACCTGCTCACAGCAAGGCCGGGTCCCTTCAACCTTCACAGTGCAGCCGTGGAGTCGCTGCTGGACACACACACACACACGCACACACACACACACACACAGTCGAACAAAAACACTTGAAATGGCATCGCCGTGGGAGTCAGAGGAAGTGGACGGTTCAAACTTGTTGTCCCCCGATGACAGAGCCCATTATCGCTGTGGCGTTATCAACGCTAGACTGTAGGCGGTGGAGAGCGTCGTGCAGGAAAAACACAGAAAGGAGCTTCGTCCTGAAGACCGATCCCAGGATGGAATTTTAGGGAGAGTTGTCTTCCGTTGCTGTTTCGGTGCGACGCTCCGGAAAGTTTTTTTTTAGGTTTTCTCAGAAGGCAATCGCAAGCAGCGGCAGCAAAATCTCTGAGAGCAACGTATGTTTTTTTGTTTGTTTTTTTTTTTCAATTTCTTGCTCACTTGACACATATCACGACATATTTCACAGTTATTGTCTCCCCCGATGCATGCGTTATTAAAAACGGCTGCGAAGAGGAAAAGCGTGTCCCACTTTGTGATTTTGCGCCCGGTTAGGATTTTAACGGTTTCCACAACAACCCCCGACTCCGTCGTCTGCTACAAGCAAAACTAGATTGAAACCTGTCTGCAATAAAAAAAAAAAAATAAAAAAAATGACTTGCAGAGTCCAACCAGTCAAATGTCTATCTGGTAAAAATGCAGACATAATTACTTACAAATCTGCTACTTCACTCTTCCAAGAGAAAGCAATCAAATTTGTTAGCAATGAGTTAGCAAAGCGGACGACGGCTTCAGTCCTGTTTGTTGCTTTAACTTTTGCCAAAGCCGGTCAAGAGTAAAGCGAAAAAAATAAAAATCTGGCCATGTGAAATGTGAAAAACAATTGAATATCTCCGGGTCTTTTAATTAATAAACTACACACGTAGTTATGCATCTTTGCCAATGCTCAGATATAATCAGTTATAAAAAAAAAAGGAGCATAAGAGTCTCGAGACAAGTTTACAGAGCAGGATGACTAATGGAGACAGATTGATGATGATGAGGCCACTCATCTGTAATGGACTGACCTGCCCTGATGTAATCTTATAGGCCCGCTTGTTCACGCCAGTCGGCGTCTCCTTAACGTTCAATCTTCATGATGCATTAGCGCTGAACAGCCGATCCAAGTATAATGGATCGTGACGCGCCACGTGCTATGTTGTGTATCTCGTGTTCTTTCGTCCCCAGCGCCGCCTCTCGGTTCACCTGTGCAAAGGTTTAATGATAAACTTCAACAAAGTTTACCGAGATGAATTCTCTTTGTTTTGATCCGGGGGCTCCCCCCAAACCCCCCCTACAAACTGATTTGCAAAAGGAGGAAAAGTAGATGGAACAACCCTGAAAAAGTCATCTCTCTGATTGCAAAAAAAAAAAAGAAAAGGTAATTACTTTTAAGAGCACGTCTGAGTTTGAAAAATGCAATCACTTGTCAAATCTCTGCAGGAGGAACTCTCTGAACTCACCTCCCCGGCACCTAATCGTCAGAGGATTTCTTCAGACCTCTCCGCCAAAGTAAACATCCGTCTCCCCGCCATCCATCACGGCGGATCATGACCCAGCTGACGGTTTATCATGGCGCTGACACGCAGGGACAAACAACCGTGGACACCTCGCGGTAAACAGTGACTCTCTGTCCCTTCGATCCATGTTTTGGGGTCGGAATGCGAACCCCCCCCCTCCAAAAGAAAAAAAAAAAAAAACCCTCTCCAAAACAAAAAAGTTGCCCTGCTTATATTTGGGGAGGTTTTCCATGGAAAGCGGTTGTTTGAAAAGGGGAAATCTATGTTTATGCATCGCAGATGATCAAAAATAAATAAATCAGCTGCTCATCTGTGGACACGAGAGCAGAGCCGAGCGGAGCCAAGCCGAGCCGAGCAGACCAGTGACGGTGAGAACAACAAACATGAGCACAGCTGCGTAAAGTTAGCAGCTTGCCCATCACTGCTTCAGTGTGTTGGATGCTTGGACGCAGGTAGAACCGAACTAAAGTGACTGAAATTACACCACAATCTTTTTTTCAGACACTCGGCTTTGTCCGTGCCTTTGTTTGGCTGGCTGCAGATAATATTTACATAGGCCACCATGGACCACCGACCCTGCGCTGCTTATGCAGAGGCCCCAACACACACACACACGCACACACACACACACACACACACACACACACGAGGGAAAGAGACCCTCCCTTGTGTCTGAAAGCCCGCTCGCAGCCTTACGCAAGCGCTTCCAATGCCGTCCCAAGCATGTGACGATGTGCGTCCTTATTCATTGGTCATGCCAACTTGGCAGAGAGCCAGCAAGTGTCGGGGAAATGAGGGATATTTAGGGTGTGCGCGCTGACCGGAGGAGCGTCTGCCAGCCAGCAGGCTCGGGCAGCGTTGAGAACGCAACAAAAATAATGCGAGACAACGTTAGCATCTGCCAAAAAACCCTCCCCAGCCCGGCCGGCCACATGGTCAACGTCCACGTGTCCGAACACATAAGGGCTGGGTGCCAAACCGATAGCGACGGTTGCCCAAAACAATTAAATTTTATTCTCTGGAAAGGATTTGGACCATTTTGAGGCGGTGCTAAAAGGAAGGTTTGTTTTTTAAAAAAAAAAAAAACAACACACAGATTAGGCCAAATAGTGGAACACAAACACACACAAAAAAACTGCGGCATGAGATAAGATGTGAGTCCTGGCCAGGATCCCTGCCACTTTATACCGTTTCTGCTTCAAAAAGAAAAAAAAAACCCCCAAAAACAAAATAATACAAAAAGCAGAAAAGCGCCAACAAGATGTGCACTTGTACAATTTCCAAAAAAACCTGCGCAGGTTTGCCAGCTCGTTTCCTTTCAAGTGATTTTCTAACTAACTTGGACGCGCCTCTCTCTCTCTCTCTCTCTCTCTCACTCTCTCTCTCTCTCTCTCTTACTCCCCAAAATTGTGTAACAGTTTGGATTCCACCAAGTGTCTCTGTTCTGTTATAGAGCATCACAGGGCTCTCATTGTCATGGAGGGGTCCTTAAGTGCTGACACTGAAGCGCAGATACGGAAACGGCATTCATTAATCCCCCTGGGGGATATGTGCCCTCTTTGAAAAAAGGAACCTTGGAAGTGTTCCAGATCCTTTTCACCGTTCAGAGGCGTTTGACGAACTCCGTGACCGGCTGGCAAGGGGAGGATCCCGCCGAGCATCAATACCTTTTTTTTGAGAGGGGTCCACGTCGAATCCTTGGAATCTTTCGCTGCCGTCAACAAGCGGTTTGGTCTCCTTGTGTCTTCTAAAGGTCGGGTTCTAGTTTTGCGAGCGTCTTGTCCGGCTCACCTGCCCTCATTAGACGACGGCCACTGCTTGACCTCCTCAATAAACCAAGGTCGTCAGACAGCGTTTGAGGCTTTGATCGCATCCCTTCTCTGTGAGTGGGAGACCTAATAGGAACTAAAAACCTACTAATAAATATGTCAATGAAATAAAAATATTGACATATATTACAAAAATAAAATTATTTCCAAACACACATATTTAACAAAACTTCAATGGAAAGACATTCCGTCTTTACAGGTCGTATGATGCACAACGCTAGGTGTGACCTCCCCCTCCCGCCCCGACTGCTCCGATCTGATTGGATTGGGGCAGGTGGTGATGTGACCCAGAGTGATTGGAGTCCATGTGAACGACACGTCTCTCACTGCTCATAGGACGTTGTTTCTTTGGTGATGTAGTTTCAAAAGAAACACAAAATGAAACACAGCAAGCTTGACCAGTCTCGCCAACAACTCTATTTTCAATAACCACAGGCTACGTCACAATGTGCGAGATTAAGCGGAAGCCACAAAGCAATCCAATCACTGTTGATGTAAACAGAACAATCTCACGCTGAAACAGTTCAATAAGACTGACAAACGAGCGACCGTGTAAATGCACCTGAGGAGTCCCTGCACTGTATCCTGCATGGGTTGAAAATTCATAAATAGCTTTGGTCACACATCCATCACTAGTAAGTGACTTCCTAATAAGCCACAATGGAGCAGTCGCCACCAAAGTTCCTACCGCACTGCATTCCAGTCCAACGTTGAGCCGGTGATGCAAAGATTTAGGATCAAGAGTCATTCTCATAGGAATCTTTCAATTGAGTTCATTTCATTGCAAGTTTTAGGTAAATATCGGAAAATACTGGCCAAGAGTCTGCACAGGCTCCACACTCAGCTCTCTACCAGTCTGCCGCGCCTCATTCCAAGATAAAAACACCTTTTCAGAGATTCATCTCCAGGCTCCACCTCCGAGCTACCGAGGACGACGGTGCGGCACAAACGCACGCAGGATCCTTGAGCATGGAGCCATGCCATTTCAAACACAGGTGTGGATGCATCCTGTGCAGCAGCTGGTGTGCATTTATAGCAGCAGCAAAAAGACGCGACAAGCAGAGGGAGTACGTTGGGAGTTTAACAAGCACCTCGTTCTCCTTGCAAGTTTTTAGCTTGTAGCGTCATTACGTACTCTGATCCCTGGCATTTGAGAAACCGAACTACAGCCACCATGTTGTTGTTACAACACCGGCTTGCCTGCATTTCAAATTGACAAGAAGGAGGAGAATTATGTTGCATTGCGCCACATCTTTTTAAGTTGTTTTTATGTGCTCTTGGATTTGGATAGACGCCGTGTTCTTTTTTTGGAACGCGCGCTCCAGTGTGTGACAAACATCCCACAGATGAAAATTATCCAAGATGTTCAGCACGGGGGCTGGAAAATTAAAGCAGACGTGAGCTGCTAAAATGGGATTTGATTCGGACTATTTGGCATTGTTGCACTAAATTAAAATGAATGACTTTCAGCACAAAATGGCTGCCATGTTAGCAGGGGGATACGCAGACGATACTTAATGTTCCTCTGTGGAATGACTCCTTAGAGTCCCGGGCAAAGGAGTCAAAGTATGAACCACCTTAAATCTGGACTGAACAGCAGAGAGGAGGCCAATCTCTGCCAAGTCGGCCTGCTTTTTCCTGAATTAGCAGATGATCCTAAACGCTCCTTGGATTCCAACCAAACGAGTCTGTGGCAGCTATGATTAAAATTTGTTCGACTGAAAGTTTTATCAGTGGTTGGGCACCGAACAGTTTTCGCCTTACCTCATATACGAAGTTGTTTAAAACCCTCGGAATGTTTCACACAGCCAAGAGATTTATGTCAGGTATTCCGACAGGAAACAACCCATGAATATTGTTGGAGCGAGGCAGAGGCAAACATTCTGGTCACAGTCCAAACAAGCCAATCGGATTTTTGACATTTAACTCAACCTCAAAAATTTTAATCTCCTTCTAGTCCGTTCGTACTCTGAAGGACTGAAAGCCAATCAGACGGGATGTTTTTGAAGACGGCTCTCCAAGAGTTCAGACTCAAAAGATTTGTTCTCCAGCTGATTTTTCAAGGTGAAGTGAGATCAACAACACCACTAAAATCTACTGGAACACTTCTCCAAATCCCAATCAGAAATTTTGATTAATTCTGCTCAGAACCTCTTGTCTGAAACAATCTCACCTTCCTGGCAGAAACAGTAAAGGTCACTGACAAGAATGAAGCAAACCCCAAAATACCGAATCAACAGAAGTACCTTCTGTGTTGTTCAAAAGGGGATGATTGTCTCAAACAACTTGAAGGACAAGCTTCATTGTTTGCTCACACTGATACCTTGAAGAAGACATCTGCACAGGTCTTTATCAAGGAGTTGAACGCGTAAAGGAAAGTAACAAAAATACACAATCCTAAATTGGAGGCATTTCCTTAAGTCCAGAAAAATGGTTTCCAACACTAATGGCCCCAGCTCGTCTTATCCCTGCCATACCATTGGGTTTGGGTCTGACCAGAGACCAATCAAGTGCGGGGGATACAAATCTTGTACCCCACAGAAGACCGCAGGCCAGGACACTAATTCACAAAGCAACCAATCAGAATCTTTGGGGGGGGGGTGGTTGGGAGGGGGGGGGGGGGGTGTAGAGGATGGAGGGTGGCATCTACTATTCACCAGCTGCAGCCGGGGCGGTTTGTCTTACAGCAACACACTTCATTCGTCATCTCATATACCTAAACAATTGCATTCTAAAGAGGCTCGAACCCAGTGTTTGGACTAATGACCTGCCGCGCCCGACAAGTGTGGAACCAGCTACCGGTGCTTGTTTAGTCTCCGAGGAACACGCCATTTGTTACACATTTGCACGGTTGCATTAACCCTGAGGGCGAGTCTGACAGCTGACTAAATTGTCAACCTGAAAGCTGTGTGTTACTCTGAACAGCCCGTGGAATGCATTGAAATTTATGAGGAGGATGCACTGGGAACTTGGTAGTGCTGGCACGCAGAGAAGCGAGGGCAATTTTGGGCCCTACCTGGCGCCGGCGGGGATTCCAGAGAGTGAAAGGATATGGGTTGCAGACGACACGTAGACACCAGTTGCGAGGTCTTGTTGTTTGCTTTAAGCAAAAGAAGGCCACGGGGGCCAAGGCCGGGTACGGCTGCTGCTCCTCCTCCTCCGACACGCAGTCTGGATCACGTAACGGCGCCGTGATCCGAACACCCAGTGTCGGCACGACTTCCACTTCCAGCTCCGCCTCCTGGTCCTCGTCGTCCTGAACGTCAGGACTCCAATCTCCCCCTCGGCCCGGACCACCGCCGCGACCGTCCCTCCGGTATACTTCCAAGTCCGCCTCATCTTCGACGTCCTCGTGACCTCCACCGGGGTCGACGTCGCGGCCGAGGGCGTCCTTCCTGTAGGGCGTGGGCACGGCCAGCCTCACCTCGTCCTGCGACTCCTCTCGCTCGGGACCCTCCGGGCAGTCTGCGTACTGAAAGCGCGCTCTCCCCTCGCCATCAGTCATGATAGAGCATCAGGCAGAGCCACTCTGAGGGAAGGTCAGAGGGAGTGGGGTTAGATAGAGGTGGTGAGAGGGAGGAGAGATGGAAGACAGCGAGGCGAGAGGAGGCATGGACGGACGGGGGAACGCTTGCAGCGGGTTCGGACAAGAAAGGTGGGTCAGCTCGACGGAAAACAACAACAAATATATAATGACGTTGATCCGAATGAATCCTCGGACGGATCCGTCAGCCTCAGAAGGACCTGCCTCCAATCAATCGGGCCGCGGGTTCTCAGTATTTCTTGGCTAACCTGGCCGAGCCGGAGGCATGAGTTCAGTATTTATTTCTCCAAGCTTTGCATCACAGCAAGGACTTCCTTTTCCTCCTGCCTGCCTCACCATGTCACCACTCGTGAATCTGCCATCAATCTCTCCACAAGAGAGAGACAAAAACTACATTGAACTGATGACATTATCTTGAACTGTTAAATAAATTAAATGTGGATCCATCTGAGGAAGGTTTAATTTTTACAATCAAACACTCAGACGAATGGGCTGATTTATTTATTTTCTGTCTTATTTAGTTAGAAACACAAAATACACAAATAAAAAAGGGGGGGGCGGGGGGCGGGGGGCAAGCTGTATTATCCCCTGACTGGTCAATACCACCGTGTTTCTTTTCTCATTCTTTTTCCCTCATCGTTCTTCCTGTTGCTATGTGATTGAACAGATGGACCGCTCCGTCTCCAGTCCCACTTGTGCTTGGTTTTTTAGCCCACACCACGCAAATGGTGGGCAGGGAATGCGCAAAAAAAGGAGGAAAAAGAAACAAGAAAGCAATGAACGCGTCCCCCTAAATCCCGATTATCGTAGTAAGTCGAATACCATCGAGGGCCAAACATTCTCATCATAATCTAGAGAACGCACTTTGCTCTTTTGATGGCTTTTCTCTGCGTGTGTGTGTGCGCGCGCGCGCGCGCGCGAGCGTGTATGTGTGGGCTTTGTTGGCTTGCGGCTCGCTCGGCGCCGCGTGAAAGCGCATCTTGCGGCTGAGGCAGTTGTCGGCTGCCCCTGCTAAAGCGGATTGTGTGACAAAAGAGAAGGGGATGTACAAAAAAAAAAAAAAGAAGAAGACAGGCTCCGCTCAAAGTACTTACATTTCAGACGGTGTCAACGGAAACAAGAGCCGCCTGAGGGAATGGGGCGCCCATCACCTCTCCGCCCGGCTTGTCGTCATTAAAAAGTGGCCACTCGCTCCAGGCTCCGGAGTGGGAACATCGCGGGCGACTGCAACTGCAACTTTACGCCGTCGAGATCGCGCGTCGCCGCCGAATCGGAAGTTCCCGCGAGCATGATCCGTGACTTTCCCGCGGTTGAAGAGCGCCCAGCCTTCCTCCGGCGATCCTCTCCTCTCCTCCTCTGTCTCTTCGCGGACACGCACGCACACAAAAAGGAAGAAAAAAAAGATGAGGGGGGAAAAAAATATTCACTTATTATTTTTTTTTTCCTTCTTCTTCTTCCCGAGAATCAAATATAATCCGACATCCGCCAGTGAAAACGAGGGACGCGACTTGAAGTAGTAGTCTCAGTTCTCGCGCAACGGGCGACTGGCGGTCCGCATCTGCGCGTCCGTGCATCCATCTATCCACCCAATCCTCCTCCTCGCCGGGGCTCGTTTACGCAGCGTGGAGAGGGAAGAGGGGCGGGGGAGGAGGAGGAGTGGTGGTGGTGGTGGTGGTGGTGGTTGGTTGCGCGCGCCGGGAAGGGTCGCTTGCGATTGCTTGGAGCCGCGTGGACGATCCGATCGTGATTGTGAGGAGGAAAAGGATGTAGATCTTCTTTTTCTTGAATTAAATAATAACTTACGGACGCGGTAACCCGACTGTGGGGACGTTGCGCCCATGCGCCACCGAGAGGGCCAGGGGGAGCAGGAGAGCTTGGGCGCGCGCGCCCCGCGATGCAATGCATGCGTGCGTGCATGCATCACCGCCGCATGTCAGCAGGAGATGATGTTATTAGCATGGAGGGTGTGAATCACAGCCTTTGCCTTCCCCGAGAGCAGAACAAAGAAGTGCACCGATGTGATCATCGTTATTATTGCTCATAGTAGTCACAGCAGTAGTAAACGTCCGCACTGCTCCCAGCGTAAAGCCACGACATAAATAGGAGCGAGACAAAGAGAGTTTACGCAGAAAAACACCTCTGATTTCCAGCTGTGAGTGGGTGCAGACAGTACACAGTATGCGCTCGCTGTGGGGATGATGGATCTCTGAGGCACTTTGTAAAATAGGTTGCGACGGCTCACTGGGAGCCGCAAGTCAAGGCAAAGCTGTGACATCAGCACAATATGTTATTTCTCTCCGAGACTTAACAGCCACACAGTGTTTCGTGTGTTTGTTACACTTTGGGTTTCGGACGTCGAAAGCCTATTAAAGGGGCTAAAGGTTACGTTGTTTTGCCACTAGATGTCGTAGTTTTGCGCCAGACACCGAAACAAACCGGATACCCGCCCGTCCTCGGCAGCGTGGCGAGCGCCGAAGCTACGTCATGTTACGTGTAAGAGGACGAAGAAAAAACATCTTCAGCTTTGTTTTATTTTCGTATACATTTAGCCAGCTACGCTATCGTTATGCTAAGTTTTGTGGAATTCCAGTGCATCCAGTGTAGCATATAGCTCCTTTAAGCTACATCTAAATATTACACATTTAAGGAGGGAGAGTGGTGGATGGAGAATAGGAGCATATGTACAATGACCTCAATATCGTAATGGTCCCTTGTTTGGAACGGCCGGTAGACAGAGGTAGCCTAACATGCAACTAAATAGACACAAACTTACATTTTGTTTGAAAAACGTATATATTTACATGGGGAAAAATAGGACAGACTTTGTTCTGTAACATTTTACCAACCAGAAACAGCCTGAATGTGAAACAGATTGAAGTCGCAACCTTAGTTTTCTTTCAGATGAAGGGAGGGACGCTCAATTTGCGCTCACCTTGGTTTACTTTCCCCGACGGCTTCTCTCCTTACACCGCAAACAAAAGCCAAGGTTTGCGTGGCTGAAAAGAGTAATCATCAGACCAAACATTGTCTAGATGAGTAGACTTGGGGAATGTCTGGCTCGCTAGTTTATGAAGAAGAAATGATTCCCCGCATCCAGCCTGGATGTCAAGTCTTGCAGGCATTTTGGTCTGCATTGCAAACAGATTTTTAGGGCAGTAAAACAGGAGCTTGGAGAAAACTCTGCTTTATTGTTGGTACGGGCGGCTGTTTCTTTTTTTTTTGGGCTTCTTCTTATTGCGTGTGACCTTTGATGAGATGACCTAATCTCATGAATAAGAACACAATAAATCTATCACAATCAATCTCCACGTTTCTGATTGGCTACCGACCTTCCTCTCAGAGGTTTCGTCCCCACTTCCTGGTTCAGCACGATCTGGACATAAATAACGAAACAAATAAAATATCGTCAGTGTCCCTTTTTTTGGATCCAAAGATGTTTTTTTTTTTTTTTTCTTCTTTAAAGCTATTTGACTCCAACGAACACAAGAGACCCTCCAGTCAACAACAACAACAGTGGCTGGAATAGGCAGACAAGTGGTGGGAATCAGAAAAGTCAATTGCGCCGGGAGTGAGAAAACAAATCTGAAAAAGGCAATAAACGACCAAACACAAAGGTGCGTCGGGTGAAAGACACTACAAAAACAACAGCAACAACAAAAAGCACAATAGTGCTGGAGTGTCAGAAGCAAAAGGGGTTGTCGTACGTTGGCCGTCGTTGATCACATTTTATGCGCCGTGTTTGCCACGCTTCGCTACCTCCAATGAGGAAGATCGCTGCTTTCAATGCCACCTAAATGTATTTATTGGCAGTTTGGCCGGACAATCAATTTGAACGGCCATCCTCCCCCCGGTGATTTATCACGCGAGCACAGAGTACATCAGTTTTACATCAATGGAATCGGACAGGTTTGAAATAGGAGGGTTTTCGGGAACGCTGACACGGACATCACACGGAGGAGTCGCCCGATGTCCGGCGAGAAACTGACATCAGTAGCGGGAGAGCCGGCGGGGGTTGGAAGGAGACGCTCCCACCACCCGTTGGGGTCCCTTCAAGATTTGGCAGCCGATTGGATGAGAATCTGATTCGGACGCAGTGGGAAAAAGGGAGGGGGGGGGCAAATATTCCTTTGGATGCGTGTGGGAGATTAGGGCAGCGCAGAAAAGTCGCCAATGCGGTCCCTGGTGGATAGTAACGGCAAAGCCAATAAAAGTGCTCCAAACAACTGCAGCTGCCTTGGTTCCCACTGGAAAAAGAGGAATAAGTGGGAGACATGGCAGCGGGATAAAACAGTGGGATAAAATGTCGACGCGCTCAGGAAATAGGAGCCTTTATAAACCGGAGTCTTATATTCCTTGAGAGAGTGCAGCGGTTGTTTTTGGGAAAAGGCTCCAAGGCGTTTCCATATTTCACCTTTTTATGCTCTCGTGTCTGCTCCATAACGAGGATATATATTTTTTTTTTTACTGGCATAAAGGGAGAGCACATTGTACCAGTGTTTGGACTCATATATATGGACAATTAGACTCACCAATCTCATCAACCCGCCGGAATCAGTCTCACTTCCTTTGTATGTAAACGTTTATGCAGGTTTGCCGTTAATGCATCCCAGACAGCTCCTGAATTGTTGCCTTATCCCTTTAAAATTCTTCAGGATTCTGTTCACGTCATTCTGCCTGGAGATAAGGGAGCCGCCGCCGCCGCCACCGCCGCTGTCGACGGGGCTGAAAGTGACCACGTCAAATAGGAAAACCAGGTTGCACACTTCTCCAAAAAGCAATTTTACACAGTGTCCTAAACACCTCGAGAGGCGAAATGGCTTCAACAGGCCGCTCGGTCCGGAGTCCACCAGACAAAAGCAGCATTCACGGTGAGGAACACTACACCTCCGATGATGGATCCTCGAGTCGAACCCAAGTCGGCCAGCAGTCTGGCAGCTGTGTATTCTGATTGATGCAACATGTTACGGTAAGACGTGTCGGAGACACACTTCCCGGTAATTCCAGCCTCTCATTGGACGCCGCCGCGCTCCGCAGATCGCCCGGAAGCATCGGGGCCCCGGCGGGGAAACTAAAGCGAATAAGCCCCCGGCCGGAACTCCCTGCCAAGCTCTGCCTCGTACAAGGCTAAGCTTATCAGAAAGCGTAATTCGCCAAGAGGTTGATGTTCTCCTTCGGCACCCTTGGCAAGAGCGGGGCCGCGTCCTCGGAAGCCAATTAGGAAGCCGTTTGAAAAACACAAGGGGCATGGCGGAGACGATTGCGGGGTTTTATTTTGAAAAATGACCAAAGCTATTTGGCTTGAAAGCAGAGCGCGATGGTCCTTCAGTTGGAAAGCTTTTTCCACATCTCATGGTCCGGAAGACTCGATAAGATTGGGGTTGCAACATCCTAGCCACCCTGGTCCCAGTTTGCTGTCTTACACGCACGGTGCTTTCAAACTTTCTATTTTGCTCAATGCCCATTCCCCTCCTTGCCTGGAGTGGCGCTGTTTTAAGAAAAAACAGAAGGCGAAGACAAAGGGAACAATGAGCGTGACGCGCGTTCACCCACGCAGCCCCGCTTTGTAGTCCACTTCCTACATTGGGCTCGACCTAGCTTTAGCTTTAGCTTAAGCTTCTTTGACCAGCACCCGACTTCAAAGGAGCCTTCACTCCTCTTTCATTCCAAGGGAACAAACTAGAGTCGGGTTAAATGGGTCTGGTGGCGATGGAGGCCGAGTTCCTGTTTTGACTGATAAAGAATAAATTGCACTTCCTGTCATCAGGCTGTGAAACGGGGGGGCATTACGCTATCCAAAGTCACACGAATCTGAATTTCTGAATCAAGTCATTAAAGATGTCGAGTGCGTGTGTGTGTGTGTGTGTGTGTGTGTGTGTCCACTCATTCTCAGCTGTGATGTGACCTAAAACACACACACACACACACCTGTCAGTGACCCCCACCTGTCAGTCTCCCCTCCCCCGCTCTCCCACTCCCTCCCCTCCTCCATCGTGTGCACCGAGCCTCATTACTGAAACAGCCCCCCCCCCCCCCCCCCTCCTCCCCCTTCCCCTCCCAAACGGCTCCCAGGAGGCCCTTTTTGGCTAATGCCGTCTCCTGTTTCACTCCGGCCCTCAGCTGTGTGCGCAGGGGAGCCTGGGATGCGGCTACGCGGCTGGAATCCGCTCCGGGCGCCGTCGCTCGCTAAACTGCTGCCAGTCCGACCAAACCTCAGCGGCCAGCCGGCCGTCCGCCTCGGGGAGGAGAAACATCAAATATTATTTTGCTGCTTTTAAGGGAGGGGGGCGGGGGGGAGTTTATCCACTGATTCCAGGAGACACAAAGACCAAAACAGTGAGTCACAAATTCCAACAGTGAAAAACAACAGTCCATCGATGGGAACGGCTCTATTCCCGCCTTTCTTTCTTAAATGTGTTTTTATAGGATGCGGACGGCCGACAGTCTCAATCGATGAGGACGCATGCGCTTCCCACAGACGATCAATAGTCCCTGTACGTGATGGGCCGCTCCGCTGTGTGTTCCACTCCGGGACCTCCATCCCCGCGCCCCTCCCCCGCCCAGCAGTCATCTTCCATCCTGCCCTCCGCCGTGACTCCCACGCTTTCCTCCTCCTCATCCTCCTCCTCATCCTCCTCCTCATCCTCCCACTTTAGCCATCTCATCCCGTCAGCGAGCGCTCCGTCCTGCTCGGCACAGTCGGAGCGGGGAGAGAGAAAGAGCACGGACGCACGCACGCAAAAACACAGTTACCCCTCTACGTTTTCCGAATGTAGGAAAAAAAACATTTCATCTCAAATTCTTCATTTCATTCATTTGCAAGAGAAAAGAACAATTTAATGGAAAGGAGAAAAAAAAACATTGCCAGAGTATTGAATGAAAGGGAGCAGAAAGAAGAAGAATTGTATTTAATCTGCCCCTCATCCCAATAAATCATTTCCCAGAAATGTAAATTCAAAAACTAGCAAAATAAACAAATGAAAGAAAATAGCTGACAGCCAAGACAGTCACATTCCTTTGTAGTTTCCACAAGGACTAACAATTTTGTCATGGCAACACACATGGCAATCAAACGTAACTAAAAACAACGCATTTCCTGTTTCCAGATCTGATTTTCACAGATGGAAAATTTTATGTCGGCGAGTTTGGAGCTGCCGATGTTTGGCACCAACTCCAGGTCGGCTGGAACAGCGGGAACGAAACGAACAAAAGCAACTTGTTTTCATTTAGTCGGAAGCGCGGCCGAGAAAAAGCAACACCAGCGGAGACACTGAGGCGATGAGCCTTTCTCGACGACACGTGGAACTCCTCCTACGCGTCTCCCGGGGGGCCGGAGTCTCTCGCTACGACTGCTGCTGCTGCTGACGTACATGAAGTGAGGAGGGAGACCCTGCCGTGTCATTTCCTTCAGAGGAGGGGGGGGGGAGGTGGGCTTCCCTCCTCCCCGCAGCGGGTCAGCCCGCCGCTACGCCAGCCGCACGCGCGGAGCAGGCCGAACCGGTGTATCGCGAAGAAAGGCCGATGAAATATGCAGCGAGGGGGCGGGGGGGCGGGGGGGTGGGGATGTATTATTGAAAAGACGGCCGAGGACGAAGCACACCGGGGGGGCCGGCAGGAGAGAGTGAAGGAGAGACTGAAAGGAGATGACTTTTAAAAAGGGGGGGGGGGGCTCGCAGTTTTTTTTTTTTGCATCCGGCCGCTCCGTCCCTTTTCAGCCGCGTGCCAGCGCGATCCTTCGTAACAAGGGCGCGGCAGAGGAGAAGAAAATATCCCCGCGTTTATAAACAAAGGGAAGGAACGGAACAGAGGAGAGCGGTTATGTAACCCAAACGCTGCCGATGCAGCCGATGCAGCCGTACGTGTTTGACGCCAGAGGGACACCTTCGCGTTGCATGCGCGCGAAACAACCCCCCCCCGCCACCCCCCCCCCCATCGACTCCCACTCCACCCTCCCCCTCCCCCCCGCCTGCGTAAACACCACCAGATATATAAACATTCTCGCATCATCTGTTGTCCCATCTGCAGTCAGTCACTCGCTAGCGAGCGCGTGTCATCTTTCAAGCATACGCTTGTTTGCTTTTGATGCCGCGGCGCCGGGAGCTCCGGTGCCGCAACGCCCGTCTCGGGCTTTCGGGGGAAAAAAAATGCAATGCGACGCGAAAAGAAAAGACGATTCGCCGCCACGAAACTCGACCCGGCACACACTTTGGGAGCGCGGATTCGTCGGTTTTCGACCCTTGGGGGTCACAGCTGTAACCAGGGCAACGTAGATCATGATGCCCACTGTCGTACATATAGACATGTTTACGCTAGCTAAGAACGAGCCTACTGAATGTGAAACTCCCGACCTCTCAAGTCTCCTAATCAACCCGTCATTTATTTTGTGATTTGAATCGTTGGGAAGGAGCCACCGCGAGGCCACGAGATGTCAAATGCTCGAGCTGTTAGCCTCACCGCTGCTAACTAGATTAGCGCAGGCGCAACAGCAACTTAAGTTTTATCGGGTAAAAAGAACTAGAACACGGCGCAAAAGGAAAATGACGTTTTCACTTTGCACTTGACAAATTGCCAAGTGTTGACGTGCTCTATTGGACACTGAAGCGTCCATGCAGGCCACTCCCAGGGGGCGCTAATGAGCGTGACCACCCGTTTGTCCCCTTGCAAATACTCCTGTGCCGCGCCACACGCTCGCAAAGCCGGCAACGTTGGACTCGAGAGCCGAAAAATAGCTTTTCTTTTGATGCATCAGCTGCTGTGCTGCTGGTGAACCGCAATGTCAAAGGTCGCAAGGGAGGAATACCAAAAAATTTTATTGTTCTCCCAAAGAGAATTGGGGAAAGAACAAAAACAGATTCCGACGGCGGGGGTCAGGCTGGAATCCATCTCCGGTGAGCGATGTGTTTGTCCTGATTTCTCGGAAAAAAAATAAATAAATAAAAAATCAGAATCCGTTCTTCGGATCCATCGAACGAAGCCGAGATTGGAACCCAACCCGCCGCCGCCGCCGCCGCCGCCGCCGCCTATGCCGCCAGCTGCCGCGGCCGCTGTCGGTACACGAGCGTCTGGATTAATCGCAGCAGAAACAAGGGGCTTAAATGACTACAAAGACCTATTTTGAGTGGATTTATTTGTTGCATATGTGAGCCTGCGTAGGGCCGGCCCTCACACCAGCGCCTTTTGCGACGCGCGCACGTGGAAACGTATGTATTCACACCTTCACAGGTGAGTATTTATCCTTGATCCGCTCGTTGTTTCCGTGCCCCAACTCCAACGCTTTGCGTTAGCTTCCGAACACACCGTTTACACGCAGCGTCTGAGTAACTACGTAATCGAATCTCGTGCACACTACCCTTTGCCAGCTCCCTCATCAATAAGTAACTCAGGTCATCATTCAGTGGACATTATTCATAATTATCTAGCCATTAGAGGAGCAAAGGCTTGGACGGATCCCCACTTTGTCTGTGTGTGTGTGTGTGTGTGTGTGTGTGTGTCTGGATGTGATTCCTGGCTGCTTTTATCCGCTGTGCTGTGATTTTTTTGTTGTGTCTGCACTCTGTCTGCTTTCATCTGCTGAAAATAAAAAAAGACACGCGTGTGCGCGCGCACACACACACGCGCACAAACAGGTGCAGGCGGCCCGCTGGCCTCTTGAAAAATATGAAACTGGTCCTCAATAGAAAGTCCTGCAGGTTGCCGGGCGGCCTCTCCCACACACACACACGCACACACACACACACACACACACACACACGCACACACACACACACACACACACACACACACAGACACATGCACACTCACACCCCTACTGGTAGACTTCAAACCAGCTCTGGGAGAGACGAAAGGCTAGGACCTGTGCTGAGGGAAGAGAGTGAACAGAGAGGTGGGGGGAAAAAAATAAAAGGATTTAGAGAGTAAAAGCACGGGGAGCGAGGAGGCAGGTGAGAAGGACGTGTCGGAGCAGCGGCGGGCGAGGACGGCAACTTTCGGACGGTGATCGGCAACTGCGCGACGGCTGGAAGGATTCGCTTTGACGCAGATCAAACGGCACAAAGCTCAACATGGGCACTGCGCTGTGGTTCGGTTCAGTTTGGTTCAGGCGGCGAAATGCAGCTCTGATACAAGCGGTTGTTCCGCCATCCCAAGGCCCAGTTTGTGGTATTTTTCAATGTGGTCAAGGTTTAACTTTACGTTAAGAAAAACACGTTTGATTTAAATGAGAGAAAGTCCACGGCAATCGCAATGTACAAGCATTTATAATTACACAGTGAGCAGGTCCACTAGTCGGGATGCAGCCAGGTTTCACACAGGGATCTGCTTGTCAGAAAACAGGCAGAGGCATGAACATGACATGCGAGGTGCTTGTCTTCCGGAGCAACACGCTGATACGTGATTGTCAGTGCAACCGGCTGGGACTGCGCGCACAGAGGTTCCCTGTGTATTCTTTTCATTTATCCAGCAAATGAATTGGAACATCACGCTGATGGTGAAGGACAACAGGACAGACACGGGGGGGGGGGGGGAACAGAGCGATGGAGGGAAAGGAAGTCGGCTGTTGCAGAACCTGCTTTGCGTGATGCACGTTAGCGAGGGGCGATACGTCATCGATTGCCTTGTATCGTCCCCCCCCCAAAAAAAAACAATATATGGCAATAATGATTGTTTCGGAGCAGTGTTTGCGGACCTTAAACAAGTTTAATTGCCTTTCTATGTATCGTTGCTTTTGTCTTTATCGCAATAAATGGCAGAAATAATCGCGATAATTTCGTTGATCCCACGTCGCCCCTTCCCTAACGCTCGTGCTCGAAATGAAAACGTATTTTCCCAGCAGGTTAAAAGAACCCAAGTGACACGCATGTGTGCAATTGGACACGCTATTTGCTCGGATGCGCTACCATACGTCAACATGCGCAGGGGGAAAGAAGCAACTGAACGCAGCTGTGGCGTCGCACTCGCGATCAGAGGCAAAGGAAGAGACGCCGCCTCTTTCAGTCAAACCACATCAGTCGCTGACAGGATTATGCAAATGAGAAATCCCGCCGCACGCCTGAAAGAAGGAATCATTTTCCCCGGGAAGAGGTGAATAAAAGCGACTCCCGCCGAAAGTTCCGCCAGGTAATAAAATAAAACTCAAATTACGAAGAAGCTCCAAGGCGGAAACGCATCCGCCGCCGCGTTTTGTTTTGGTTTTTTTTTTTTTTTTCCCTTCCCTCCGACGCTTTGTTTTCATTTCAGACGCACGTCTGATTGCATTACAACTCATCTTTTGTTCGTCTGCCGCGAATTGACATCGACTCCAAACGACGTCCTGCGAATGCGGAATGCGTTGCCGCACGCTAATGACTCTTTCATTCCGGAAGTCCATCTCAGTTCCACAACCAGAAGCCGCGCTGGAGTTTCGGGAGCCGGTCGCTGAGCCGAGGCGCTCGGAGCGCTGGGACAGAAGG
>NW_027466066.1:2757500-2805000 GCF_046127955.1 Nelusetta ayraudi | reverse complement strand
TTAAAGCGTAGTTTGCCTACACATATGATTAACGAGGCCCCTCCAGCACTCATTTCACCCACCAAACACGCTCGAATAATCATCACATTTGAATCAAACCTGAAACAAATAACTCAGAAAAACACTTTGAAAGAAATTAAAAAAGATTTTTGCTATCCTTGAAACTCACTGTTCGTCATGTACCTGACATTTGTAAAGGTTTTAGTGAAAAAAGACACACACTTAAATCGCCTGGTCCTGGCCGGTAATCGTACCTCATTGCATCACCCTGCACAAAAAGCCGGTGCTAGCACGGCGTACATTTGTTCAGCAGACTGTAGGAAAAGCTTTGGCATCCAAACTGCACACCACCTGTGCAACATGGGCCTTTTGTCTTATGCAAGCGTGTCCGGACCCAGACAGGAGGCTCCATCGTCGGCCCATTTAGGAGTTCCTGGGATGCCGCACGTCGCAGCTGCTGTCGCACCGCAGATCAAAGAGGATTCCTAGACGGGCCCGAGGAAGGGGGAGGGAGGATTGGGCGGGGGGTAGGGGGAAGGTGGGGGTTGGTTAGCGTCGGATGGAAGACGGAAGTTGAGACGCCGGGTGCTTTGAGGAGAGGCTTCAACGCCCGAGCCCCGGCGACTTCAAAGGACGGCACCGGCTGCGGCCGATCAGTTTGCCGGAGAGGCGGCGGCGGCGGCAAAAATTGGACTTGCGCGGATTTGGATTTGGGGGTTTCTGACAAGGGAAATCCTTCATCCTCGTCAATAACAAAGGGCAAAGCTGTCGTGTACAACGCTGGGACTAAAGATGGAGAATGTTTCTGTGGGTGGGGCTGAATGGCAGAGATCATGTTTTGTTTTGTTTTTTTTCCAGGGATGCACCAACACCAGAGCGAGTAGAGTACAAATACTTGCATCTCACAGTACTCACCAATACCGATACAGAGTAATGAATAAGTCCATTACACGTTACAGAATTAGTACAGAATCTGTTATTTGAACGACATTCCTCAGCATGTTTTTCATGGGGTGACTGTCACACGTTTCACTGCAGTACCAACACAATTTTCACAAAACTGTCGTATTCATACATATATATACAACTGGTACCGGCATGTACTTTACCAGCAAATTAGAGGTTGAGTAAAGTACTCAAGATACCGAGTGCACCAAGTAGGGTTTCCGTACTGGTATACCGATACATGGTATACGATAGCAGGTATCAGTACGGAAACCTGATACTGGTATCGGTGCATCCTTTGTTTTGTTTTTTATTTAATGCTAACTATTGCGCGCACCTTCTTCGTGCATCACCGTGCGTGAGAGGACGGCTTCAAATTTACTTCAGCGGTTCAAAAACCAGACCGCGTTGGTCACGTGCGCGACGGGCCAAAAACAACAACCACAACAACAACAACGACAACAACCAAAACACATGTAATCCAGTTGCGCTCCGCCGGTCCCTCGTACCGATACGCGCTGCGCTTCGCTGCTACATCCCATTGTTGGAACGACGGCCGTTAATCGTCTAATCTAATCTGCCGAGCGACGCGGCTCTACCCCTGCTGCCGGTTCTGTCGCTAGCTGCTCGTAATCCAATTGTTGCGTCAGTCGGTAATTCTTCCACGCAGCAGACGTCCATCCAGATGGGATGGAAATTAAGGGGGGGAAAAAAAAAACGAAAAACAAACAAACAAAAACAAAAAAACACTGCAGGACACGAGAGTTGCTTCTCATTATCGGTGACTTATCTTGCAAATTGAACAATGACACCAAAGCCGAGGTACTAGAAAATAATCTACCTCAAATATATGATGCAGTTTTATGTTTAACTACTCAACAGCAGAGTTCAAACAGCTCGAATTCAAGCAATAACCGCAACAAATAAGTTAAGTACTTTGAATAGAATTTGTATCTTTTAAAGAGAACAGTAACGAGCGAGTTATTACAATGGAAGAAGTAGAGAGTACAAATATTTGTGTGTATATGTGGGGAGTGAGAGTAGAAAAAGTCATTCTCAAGTGACGTGCAGCTACCTAAAAGAAAAATCGACTAGAGTACATAAATAAAGTAATATGTACGCCATTGCTTCCCACCTCTGGAAGAACAAACTGAAAGGCAAAAATATTAGGAATACAAGCACATTGTGCCACATCCAACTTCACCTAATTTAGCCTCAAACCAGGCGTAGAATAAACCCGGAATCCCTCTTTCAGGCTCATAAACACCCGGCGCATGCTTGTCGTGCCTCAAAGACAAACAGCAGAACAAATATTTGTGCAGGCAAGAAAATGTCAAGTGCAAGGTCGCACAATTGACCCAGATAAATGCAGGAGGGAAGGCCGGGGTGGCAGGTCGGGGAGGAGGTGGGGGGCGGGGAGGATGGGGGACAGACGGGTGGCAAGTGTCAACGGGGCTGTCGGGAAAGAAGCGGGGGCCGAGGGAGAGCATGTGCTGGGCTAAAAAGGGATGAGGAAGAGGAGGAGGAGGAGGAGGACGAGGAGGAGGAGGAGGAGGAGGGGTTTCAGACAGGCCTGACCGACATTTTATGTACATAAATACTAGTAAGTACTTGGTAAAAGTTTGGGACATTCATTTGGTGGACGGCATGCGACCAGTCTGAATTAATTATACGCAAGTAACTACGGTATCATTAATTGATAGTGACATAGAAAATCCAGGAAATTGATGTTAGCATCTAAAACAGACGGAATGTGAAAGGCAACACGATATTGGTGAAATTAAGCTAGCTGGCGTGCGAGACGCCCCGTTGACCCAGAGCCACGGAAGACAGGGGGGCGTGGCTTCGGGACAACTGATGACCAGGTTCAATTACAAGGCAAATAGCTCCCGGGACAGACGACACTGTGGCTAAACACTCTCTACAACAGGTGTGTGCGCGCCTGCCGATGCACGTGTGCGTATGCGCGCCGCTTAATTTATAGCGAATATCCCTTTACTTTGGCACCACGCGGCTACAGCGATCGCCTGAGATGTGCAAACATTCCTCAGCGAAATAAGGATGCCGTGTTTCCAGCAGAGAGGGCGGAATTACAGTCGAGGAAACAAATGGTGCTCAGGCCAGAAGATTGAAAGTTTAGAAATGCGAAAATCTGTCTCAGCATTTGCAGCGTTTGATCTGTTGCACGGCGAGCCGCGTAATAGGACGTAGGTCCAGTGAATTACAAAAAATAAAACGTCAAACTGCATTGGATTTATTGTCTAACCTCGGAATTTGTCTTCCTGGGTCGCACTCTTCTTTTCACCGGAATTAGCACAGCCGGGCTAATTTGCAAGTCCGGTGGACGCAGACTACAAATTGCTTCTGTGCACAGCTGAATAGACACACAACCAATCAGGGGTCAAGGAGGGGTGCGCCCATTGACGACTTCTTTTCCAGTCTGGTCCTGCTGGCGCCCACTGATAGGTCCACCAAACGCACTGCCAGCGAGAAATATTTGGACCGGCAGCACATGGGAATCGGGGAAATCGGGGGGGACACCGCACGCCCTCCGTGAAATATCAAAAACGGTGCTGTGAGTTAAAAGAGTTAATCAGCCCTCGTTTAATAAGAAGATGAGAACCAACCATTTGATCGTATCGGTATTTATGACTTTCTGCCGCCACCGACTGACTGAAAACTGGGAAGTGGGATGTGTAAATAATTGATCCGGCAGCATAAAATGTTAAAGACAAAGAAAAAAGACAAACATCTTTTCATGCCGCCGTCATCATCGTAACCGTCCTCGTCTCATCGTTGCAGTTAAACCAAATCACGGAGTACAGGCAGGTACGTGTCCGTGTCGAGCAGCAGTATGCCGGTCTCTGGAATGTCTCGAGTTTGCTGGGGAAAAAGGTAAATATCAAGGAGAGTGAGGTTCAAGCTGATGATTTTGTTCTGCTTTCTGGAATTTAAAAGGAATATTTTTTTTTTTGCGTTGACATTTTGAAAAATGCGCCTTTTACGGCCGCTTGGGATGGGAAGATTGCTATCACTGTCACCCCCTGCTGGGTAACCACGAGGCAGCCGCCACCCGATTAGCCGCGCTGGAAAGCAGTCGGACACACGCCATCAAACTGTGAGCAAGATTACTTTCCAGAAAACCGGCTCAGCGAAATGTAAAGTCTGGTGTTGTTTCCGCGCCGCACTTGTCTCGTCGAAACCAAGAACCAACGCAGTTTTTAATTTCTCGATCGGCCGCATTTACAGCCTCACCGGTCGGCTTGTTGGAGGGTTTTTTTTGTTTTTTTTTGAGGATGATTTCAAGGTTTCTTTGTTTCCGAGGCTTCCTGTCGTTAGACTCTTTGAAATAATGTGGCGCAAAATCAACTATATACTTAGCACGAACCGATCCGAGAGGCGGTGACGTCAATTATAAGAACGTGAGTCAGTAAGCCAATGAGGTGCCTGAACAGAAAATGAAAGAAAATGCCAAGTGACGCTTCTGGTCTTCAGCTGAGTGGGGGTGAATGGGTGTGTGTGCGTTGACTCTTCACGAGTTTAAAAGTAAGTTCAGACTGGAAAAGGGTCAAACTGGCGCTGCTCTTTAATTATGTCAACCGTTCCCCCGTTGCTTTGGGAGCGAAAGACATACGAATAAAAGCCGCGTGCAAACAAGGGGCCGCCAATCAAAAGGGAAGAGCTGAGGAAAAAAAAACAGTTTTTCTGTCCGAGTAAAGAACTTGTTTCCCGATACATAGATTGGTAGATAGCTAGCTAGCTAGCTAGATAGATACTAATGAAGGTCGAAATAAATCAAGTTCTTCAAGTCCTTGAGGATGACACTTTTTTCAGTCCTCCAACCATTAATTCCCATTCTGCTCTACTTGCTATCCAGATGGTCGTCCAGCACGTTCCCATTAATTAATTACCGGAACTCAGGACACATGGACGACAACTCTGGATCCTATGGAAGAGGATGAAGGACTCTAGTCCGAGGCATCTTCCTCCGGCTCGAGACTTCTTTCTCTCGACTCGCGCCGCGAGGACGCGCAAGCGGACAGCGAGGCCGCGAGGCTTCGGACAAGGACAGGGAAGCCACTGCGTGACCGAGCTCGGCTGAAGCCCCCCCGTCAGGCTCGTGGCGCCGCCACTGGGAGCCAGATCTCGTTTGTTTCCCACTGTGACGCACGAGCCCCTCCAGTCTTTTATCGTCTCCGCTTAATAGGTGGCCCCCAGACTCGACGGATCATTAACGTAGAATCAAATTACAGGCTGCGGTGAGAGAAAAAAAAAAAGGAAACGCGGAAAGCAGCTCGACGATGTCGGGCAGAAGCTATCGATCAAGCCGCGGGTGAAGATCGAGCTCAACCCGGGGTTCAGGAGACCGAAGCGCCTGAAGTTTTGTCTCCTCTAAGTTTTCCCCCTACGCCCTCCGCGTGTTTGCGCGTGTTGTCGCGCAATAAGAATTGCCGCTTCAGTGCCACTCAGCACGGGTTTGTGTAGGCGAAGAGCTGCTGAGCGCTCGTCCGGCGGGAACAGTCAACCCTAGCGTGAACCGCGGGAGAGAGAGAGACGTCGATCGTCGCCGTCGATTGGTTGCAAAAGATTAGCTTTGCGCTTAGCGGCCAGCGCTGAGTTTAAGCAAAGACCCTCGCACCCTCTCCCGTTAAAATCGTTGCGGTTATAGCGCGGCGATTACGAGGTTGGGCAAACATCTTGCAGGGGAAAACACAAAAGCTTTGGTTTTGAAGCGCTCGGTGCAGTGTTCAGGAAGCTAGGTGCGTACTTTGATTGTCTGAGTCGGACAAGGCATTACTTTGAAGTGTAAACTATTGCAATCCATTCATTAAACGTGAGCGGCTGATGTAAAGTGGGTACAGCCTCAGTGTGAATGACAGTGGGGAAACCCGAGAGCCTTCAGAGAAGGACCGGAACATTTCTGCACCAAAAAATAGGAGTGATCTATGAATCACAATTATTAGCTTAAATTAGCTTATTGTTAGCATTTCATCGCATTGACAATGGTGATGATGGGTGTCCGTGTCCCTATCTGCAGTTTCCGTGACATTCATCTTGAGCCTGTTGCGGTGAATGTTATTGATGTTAAAGCCTATTGTCGACATGTATGTCATCACTAATTGGATCATTGCAGTTAAGCGCTTTCAATTCATCATACTATAGCTTTTTTTTTTTTTTTATCCCCCACTGCGATGACGTCCTTTGTTTTTGCGGTGAGGGCTGAGGTGAAGGTCCAGCTCACGGTATTATCATGATAATAATGTGTCCTTGCGTCATCAATAACGATTCCAAATGGCCCTCGATCAGCTGGCTCTTTGAATGGCGACTCGAGGTTCAGCAACCTGTGATAGATTATGATAGACATATATGTGTATATATACAGTATATGGATATACTGATATAGATATACAGTATATATATATAGTATGTATATATATATATATATGTATATATATATATATATATATACATATATATATACACACACACACACACATATATATACACACAAATATATACACATATTTATCATATATCACAATATACCATGTTAAAAACATGCAACACATTCTCACCCCTCGTGTTATCAGCAATATCTGGGATTGTGTTACTAGGCGTTAACTGATGGCACATCATTTCCTGTGTCTCAGGGTGGAGGCGGGGAGAGAGGCAAACACACCGTTCACACTCTTAGCAACAGACGACCGGCGCTGCCAACCAGCCGGCCGGATGTTGCAAACGCAGAGGAAAACCAATGCAGAGCAGAAGCAGGGGAACACGCCCCGCTCCGCGCAGCCACACTTTCACCGGCCGCAGTGTATTTGAGCGTGAAAAGTCGGGATTGACAGGATTTAGGGAGCGACGGTGAAGTCGGCAGAGTTCCCTGCTGACGAGCGCTCCGCTCTCGCCGACAGGCTCCCTCCGCCCGCAAGCGCTTCTTATTTATGCCCCTCGCGGTGTCAAACAAAATCAATCACCCGCTCATTCACTCCGCTGTCCGCCCTCCGTTGCGTGCACACACAAACACACACACACACACACACACACACAGAGGTCAGTGATGTCATTTGGGCTCCTCGGCGACCTGTCACTGAACCCGCAGGCCTCCGGTTACAGTGCGGCTGGAAAAGATGTGGTCACCCAGGCTATCGATAATAAATGAAGTGTAACTAACGGTGTGTGTGTGTGTTAGTGTGTAAACGGGCTGCGCTGCAGATAAGTGCCGGCAAGGAAAAGAGGGAATGGGTTCCTGCGGGCGCGTCAGGACAAGGTGTGCGTGTGCGGGGGGGGGGGGGGTAATTAAAGCGAGAGGTTTATTGCGTGCGCGTAAAAAAAAAAAAAAAAAAAAAAAAAAAAGGGCTCGGCAGCACAGCGGGACTGTAAAGATTTCTGAGAATCCGTTCGCCTTACGTCAACACATCGTTACCCGCATTACCTAAAGCTCGCTAATGCCGTGTGTGTGTGTGTGCGCACGCGTGCGTGTCACCGATATCGTTGAGGGATTTCATTAACTAGGTGGTGACTATCGAACTCGCACAGCGCCAGCGGCTCCCAGCGAGGCCTTTTGTTTTAAAAGGGCCAATAAATCAGCGTTTGACTGTTGCGCCGAAAGGTCGCTGGGATCGTGATGCGGCACCGCTGACTGACTGACTGGAGGTGTTTAGCGGAACGGTGGCGTTCAGCCTCGTTAGGGCAACAGCAAAGCATGTTCCTCAAAAGAGGAGGAGGCAAACACGGGCCTAAAAGAAAGAATAGCAGGCCCGCTGGTGGGATTAGCTAATGCTAATCGCAAAGCATGAATTCACCAATTTTTTAAAAATTAATTAATTGTATTGTTATTTTTGTTAAACTACACAATTTGTCATTACTGCTGGCTTCCTGACGATCTAATCCTAAAGTGAGTCAAATTCCACTTTACGTGAACATTAACGCGTGGCTTGTACGTATCGACAAGCGGTGGATGGCGCACACTGCTAGCAAGACCAGGAAGAGGCTACAAGCTAAAAAGGTGCAACTGTTTTTGAACTAAACATTCAGCGATGTAAAGAAACATAATTTTGTGTTCGTAAAGACCAAAGCACACAGTTGCTTCTGAGAAAATAATTCATGTTTTTGTGTTTTGCGTTGTTTTAGCCGACGTAAAGTATGTTGAGAAAAAATGAAGGTAAGGTTTTAAATCTAATTGGTGGGAACATCACGGTTTAAAAAGCGTTGCAAAATGATAGAGAAAAAGGTGACGGACAGACGGGCTGAAAAACCTGTCACCTGCAAACACCAGTCGTCTTGAGAATGACGAGGTGTGCAGTGGCAATCCGCTTTGCATTGTGGGAGACTTGGAGAGACACACTCCCTCATTGGCTGCATGTGTCTCAGGGTCTCAGGCGACACTTAACAAGCACCACCGTACACTTTTACATACTGCCTGCACTTACGCTCCAAGCCTGTAGTTTTGTATCATTGCCAGGTTTCCTTTCTTTGAAATGCATATGAATGAATTGTTAACGAAGCTGAGTTCACGGGAGCTCAGGCTGAGTTTTTGTCCGATGCTTTCGAGTCGAAACATCATTTCCTCTCTCACGGGAGGCGCTTCTTTCAAGCTTTCCACTAAATAACCTTCAACTCGTCTCCGAGACAAGATGTTTACGTCTTGGAGGACCTACGCCGCTCCAAGCAATGATAATATTACTACTATTAATAGTCATCTTGGTGTTTGAGGAGCACGTGTTTCTCCTTGGGACCGTCTCGCCGTGCGCTTCATGTCGCCACCTCGTCCGGGCACTCAGTCGTAAAGCAGAGAGGACGGACGGCCGTGGATGAGGACCACAGGTGATCGGCCTTTGCGTACTGCGCACCTGCAACCGACCTGTCCCTCGAGCCCCGTTCCTCGCTGGGCTGATCGGCCATTAGTCCTATACATAGCTGCTCCGTGCCGCCCGCTCTGCTCCATTTAACTGTCATGACTCAGATTAGGAGCAAACACAAGGAGAGCAGGAAATCTGTTCTTTGTTCTTCCTGCTGTCTGTGACAGCCATTGCGTAACGGTCTGCCCCCTCCCTTCCTCACCACCACCGCTACCACCACCGCCACCGCCACCGCCAACCCCCCCCCTGTTACGCAAGAGTCATCAGTCAGCAGCAAATTTTCAAATGGTCCAGATGCATCCAGGAGGCCAGGGCTCCTGCCGGGGCCGAGATTTCATAGATTATAGGATCATTTACTCCCCGTGGGTTTCGTTCATTTGCGAGCAGACCGGATCCCTCGTTGAAACGAGCCGGTCTGCAGGCGGTTGGGGTCTGGATTTTTTGGGGGGCCTGGGGGAAAGGTTGGATATGTGGCCTCGAAATAAGAGGCGGAGGACATGAGGAGGGAGCGCAAACGAAGCATTTCGATTCGAGACGACATTGCTGCAACGACTGTGAAATGATTCGTTGTCATCGTTGTTGTTTTTTTGCCTTCAGACGCACAACTTTTTCAATATCAACACACTCAGTTTTCAATGCGGGGCGTGAATCGATTCCTCAGAGGGATTTGGCTGCCAAAAAAGAATTAGCGACGCGTTGCCCCTCACAAGACAAAGCAGAGGAGAACAAAGATGAATGTCAGACAGACAAATTCCTCGAGCTGCTCTCCCCCACCCCCAACCTCCCTCCCACCCCCACCCCCCATCAATGGCGTGAACGTCCTTTGCCGCCTTGGATGTAATCTGCTCTCTGTATTCATCTCGCTCAGGTTACAGGGGTCTTGGAAGCAATAAAATCTCCACTGAGGGGCTTGGACTGCTGACAGGATTTGAGTCAATTCCAGTGTCTTCATCCGAAATCCCACTTTTTTCCCTTTTCCCTCCTCCGTGATTTCCAGTCGTACCATCAGACCCGGCGGTCATCCGAGGTAATGGCCGAGGAGGAGGGGGAGGGGCTCCTGATTGTAAAATCACTGCCTTTTCACTGCAACATCTGGTCCATCTGCATCTCCGGGGATTCAGGTATCAGCTGTGGAACAGAACTGATCTCAGTCCTGTCACGACTGACAAGAAGGCGTGCGTGTGTGATGTGTGCATGATGTTGTTGGGGGGGAGGGGGGGGGGGAATGGGGGGGCAACAGAGTAGCGGGATGAAAATACATTGCAGTCTTGATCCTCCAGCAGAGCTTTGCAGGGGAGATCATGCGACACCGAGAGATGGTAACAAACAAAACAACTCTTTCTCCACTTCTGTCAGCTGCACTCCGCTGGGCACATATTGCAGAGTAAATCCCCCACCAAACAGGACAAGGTAAACGGAGTGTAAATAAAAGATCCCAGCCAACTCCGTCGGGTTCTGTTGGTTTCTCTCCTTCCGACCGTCTCCTCGGGATCTCCCCGCTGCTTAAAGGCCGTTCACGATCTTACTTCTGACGGACGCTTTAATGGCATGACAACTTCTGAGTGCGACGACGTCCGTTCGCCCCTTTCGCAAGAGCGGGTAATTGGCGTCCACGGCCGCGGCAGTGGAGCCACTTTGGGTCTTTCAAGTCGGACTGAGAAAAATGTGTTTCGCTCTTGCGATTGTTGCGATTATTTCACGAACTTCCGAGTTTCGGCATGGCACTAGCATGTAGTTCGGCCTCTGTGTCAGTCCACACGTCACTCGGCCTCTCTCCATAACGTGTTATTGCCGTTGCTGGTCAACTTCGATCAGTACCGCGCGATGCCACGTGCACGAAAATGTCAATGATCAGTTTTTGCCCAAGGGGGCTTATTTGAAGTTTGCATGTCATCTTAAGAAGAGCGCAAAGTGCCATTGACTGTACGTCAAGATGGGCGGAGTCAATTATGATGCCACCCACCGGTTTACGGTTTGTTTTGAAACAGGAAGATTTCATATTTGATGGTGGGTGGTACCAGAGGGGGGCTATGATTGAAGCTTTAGAGAAGCGTGTAACCCAACACACCGCCCAAAAGCCTGTAAGTTGGCCAATGACCTGCAGCCAAACAACCAAAACATTGGAACCAGTTTGGCCCGGGCCTGGGACCTTTCTGTGTGGAGTTTGCATGTTCTCCCCGTGTCTGCGTGGGTTCTCTCCGGGTTCTCCGGCTTCCTCCCACACTCCAAAAACATGCATGTGAGGTCAATTGAACATTCTAAATTGTCCGTAGGTGTGCATGTGAGTGTGAATGGTTGTTTGTTTCTATGTGGCCGTGCGATGAACTGGCGACTTGTCCAGGGTGTCACCCTGCCTTCGCCCTAAGACGGCTGGGATAGGCTCCAGCAGACCCCCGTGACCCTGAATAGGAATAAGCGGGTATAGAAGATGAATGGATGGATGGATGGAACCAGTTTTTAAAGATATGAATTTCGGAAATTGACCAAAATAAATTTTTTGTCTTTTTGCAACCAACTTTGGCGGTTCCTGCTGGCCAAACAACAGTATGTACAACAGCAAAGTGTTTCACTGAACTCATTCCGATACCCGTAAATGGAACTAAAATGATGGCTGGCAACGACCGAGCAATGATCAAGTGAATGTTGGGGGGACGATGTGAGAGGTGAACGGAGGAGTTACAGCTGCGGTGAGGAAAATCTAAGACCTGCCAAACTTGGCGAATGAAAGCGGTGCAGGGAAAATCCCTGGACTCCGGCCCGATCCTGAGTAAGTAAACCTCGCTTCAAAAAAAAGAATAATAATCGAGCATTTTCCATGTTTTCGCACTCTGGTAATTATTACATCTATAAACATTAACTGACATTACAACAGAAGTAGAACAGATCCTACTGACGCGTTTAAAGTCAATACGCACGCACACACATTGGTGGTTAATTAAATCAGCACAAGAGGCAGGACTTTATTTCCCAGTCTTAACGGTAATTGCGAAAATCTATAAAGCTGATGAGGTGAGGCCTTTAATACATTATCTCTTCCTGCCGCTCTTGTTTTTGTTTTTTTTTTTATTCCATCTGTGTTGAGTGTTTAACGGAGCAGCACAACCATAAACCAATTTCACATAATGTAAATGTCGGCTCGCTGTCTACAGAAGCGAACGGCATGAGGAGATGCAGGAATACTCCGTCCTCTAATTCAGAAGAAAGACGGTGTTTGTCTCCTTCAGGGCGAATGCGCAACATACTTACGGAAATGGGTTTGCCAAACAAGGTGACGTTCATGTCAGGCGACCAACGAGCCGTTTCCGACAATTACGTCTTTGCCGATCTTTGCGACGTCAGTTGACCGGCAAGAATGATTACAAGTCGCCCAATTGTAGCTATCCTTGAAATCCTCCACGCGTTCCTGCTGGTTTCACTGATTAATTCGGTCACTTTTCTCGCACCCTGTGATGTAGCCGCACTTTACGTGGCCCCCGCTAATTCGCCACAAATCACTTCCTGGAAAATGCGCTCCTCTCTGCTGGGCATCTTTTCACCTCGCCGTCGCCAGACTGAATTTTCTGGGTTTTTTTTGCATGAGAACGAGCTTGAACTCGAGTCGAACCGTGAGGCGTCGAGCAGCATCTCAAAAGGAGCTGACAGCGCCGGCTAAGCCGGCGATAAATAAACGCGCTGGGCGTGAAGCGGCAGTCACCCTGGGCGCCGACGTCCAGACAGGCAAATTACTGTGCGAGTGTTTGACAAACGATCCCGGCAAAAGTGCAACACAAAAGCGATCGGGCCCCTCTTTAACTGTCACCTAACAAGCGCTGAGAGGACACGGAGGGACAAGCAACCCTGTCAGCCGGTGCCAGGAACACTCGGGCAAAAGTCTTGATTGTAAAGTGACTCTTCATCCTCCTCAGGCTGAACCACAGGATACGGAACCAATCGTATAAAAATGTACATTTACAGCTGATTTAAAGCTATTAGGACTCAAAGTGCCACGGAGCGAGCGGTGCGATCATGCTAATGGAGGTTTTATCCCGACCACAGGAGACCGATAACATTAGGCATGAGTCGACACGCCGCCAGACGGCTGCTTCCCGCTCGTAAAAAAGCAGAGGGCAGGGCTGGGAGCAGGACGACTCGTCTCACCTTCATTGTTTCATCACAATGTGATGCAGTTACTGCGGCGGCAACATCGGCCCCCGACGAACGCAAATGACCTCAGTGAGCATAAAGTGTGGAGTTAATCGTTGCTCAGCTAGCGACCGTCAAAATGAGTTAGCTGTACAGCCAATTGTCTAAAGTGCATAATGAAACTTGTGTTGTTCACACTTGTCATCCTGGACTCCACTAGAGCAGCCAAACCTTTTTCCGGCGGGCCGGATTAAAAACCTAAACGGGCCGCAAATGGCCCCTGGGCCATAGTTTGCCCATGCCAGGTCCAGTCGGTACTAGCAAGTCGAGCCGAGCGCGCCAACTGCTGACTGATGCACCACTGGAAGAAATCTTTCAATTTGAAAATACGTATATTCAATCAGACCGCTGGGCAATTCAAGCCCTTTGTTGTCGGAACAACTGTGCATCGCATAGCGCCACGTGACATGACCACGAGGCACCGTGCTGGTCGTCATAGGTCGGTGCCCTTTAATCTGCGGCGCCGGTCCTGATTCCGAGCGATGTGGCCGGCAGCACGGCGAAGCACTGGCCGCGCTCTGCCTTGTCATCCCAAGGCGGGATTCAACACTTTTACTGCCGTTTGGACCGGCGAGTCCTAACAAGCTCACTGCAGGTTTTATGGCGAGGCACCACGATGCAATGCTGTTTATCCAAAGTGTAATCCCAGCACACGGAAGCTGCCAAAAACCCAGACAGAGAACTCCCTCACTGGGCCTCGCAGGCATGAAGCATTCCGGACAGATGGCTGGACCGACGGACGGACGGACGGACGGAGACACTTCCACACAGTGAGCACAGTTCCAAGGTTCACTCGCAGGTGTGTGAAACTGGATTCATTTAGTTTTTTTGGTTATTTAATATGTCTATAAGATGCACGGGTCACATCACCACACAAACCAGAAGAAACATTTCCCAAATCTTAGTTGCTTTTCATGGTTGATGAACGCTCGGAACTCACACAGGATCATGATATTTGATGTATTTTTTAAAATCAAAAGTAGCAAATGACCTTTTATGACGTACCAAACCAACTCTGCCAAGCCAACTATCAGTTTTACATCGGTTCATCCAGCAAACGATGGCTCATGGCATCATTCATATCTGAAGCTCAATTCTTTTTTTGCTAACTTGAGTTCAAGTCTTTTAAGTCATTGAGTCAGTCATCTAATGTGCACAAATGGGTTCGCGTACACTCTGGGTGACTGGATGCTAACAAGCTCCACCAACTCTGAGAGCAACTCGGTGATTTGTTCATTTTGTGACTGGTGCTACTTTGGGCTACTGAGTGAGCCGTTCGCTCACGACTCAGCCTTGTGCCAGGGAGGGAAAGAGGGAGCCGAGTTGAAACGAGAAACCAGAGCTGCTGCTTTCCCCACAGGGCTAATACGGCCATTAACTTGGTATATTTACACAAATGCCATGAAAAGAGCGGTCGCACGATAGTGACACATCGTTTGGCCTAGCTAGCGGTAACAGGGACTAATCTGTGTCAGTTCGGGGTAAGGCATCCTGACTCACGAGACGGTGAGTAAAGTGACTCTTGAGCTTCGACTGATTCGGTCCAGACTCACACGTCACCAGGACAGACTTGCGCAAGCGACAACATCATGCGTGCCTGTTTAACTAAACTCTTGCCAACAGCAGGCTGGACTATCGTGTGCAAACAACTTTTCTCCGTCTGAGGAAAGCATTTTATTTTCTGCCCCGATTCTTTCTTTAAATGCAAAATTGGAATCCGCGTTTTCATAAAACCGCCGCCACCGCTGCATTCACGCTAATCTCTTTAGCAGCAGCTGCGCTAGCAGTCGCTTGCTCAGTTTTTGCTTTCCTCTGTGGTTTCCAGGGGGCGGCTCGCGGGGGCGGCGGCGGCAGTCACTTCCTTTCGCTCTCATCGCGGCTAAAGGACGCCGACCAGTGATGGGAGTCCAAAGCAGTCTGAAGGCCGAGCGCATATGCTTTCCACCGGCGGATGCCAAGAGGAATTAGGGAGATCTCAGAGTTGAGATCTCAGCGATCCGGGCCAAGCGCCGCGAGATTTGCGTCATCGGCTGCAAATAAAACCTCGTACACACGTTTATCTCTGTGACATTGACTTCCATTAATGTCGCAGTCTCTTTATTTTTTCCTTTTGCAGAGCTCGAGCCCAAACCCCGACCTGAAGTCGACTAACGTCTTTCCTCTCGACGTTAGCCTCCACCCCAAAAATGTCATGATAAAGTGAGGTTTGGGAAAAAAAACTTTGGAAAAAAAAAAAAAAAAGCTGCTTCACGTTGTCAGTTAAAATTGCGTTCTGGTCGTGCTGGTGCCGTGTTTAAAAGAACGCGCGCGCGCACCAACGCACATTGGAGTCAGTTATTGAGACCAGTCCTGCCGCATTTCCCTGCACCGCCAATTATCCAGAGTACTATTTTGGCTGCAGGCGTAAATGAAGAAGTTATGCATATTTCTCTATCTAGGCCACAGTGGTAGAACAGGGGTGGGAGGGGGGGGGGGGGGGTTGCGGGCCAACGTGATGGTGGAGACATGCAGAATTCCCAGGGAATTATGGGGGGGTTAGGGGGGTGGTGGTAGTGGGGGGGGGGCGGTAACACAGTCGCGGGAGAAGGATGAGGGAAAGACGAAGAGCGTTAGGCTGCTGTACTGTAAAGGCGGCGGCGGCGGCGCAGACTTTAAAGTCTTCGCTCGCGTTCGCAGCACGAAACATCAATATTCAGCCCGACTGCACGGAGCTCGACTCGCCCGTCGGAGGAGGAGGAGGAGGAGGAGGAGGACTTCTGCCTCTGAGTCCCTCTTTCATGTTGCCGCTCTGTGGAATCCACAGATAGCGGGCGCGGCATGCACCGCACCGCACCGCACCGCACACACGGAGACGGAGAGATCGAAGACACCTATGACGTGGTGTCTGAGGTGAGCGTGTGACGACGGCGCTGGGAATATCCGCCGCTTCCCTCCGCGAGTTGAAGCGCTCGCTCGGAAAAGAAGCGGAGTGTCTGTTTGGGGGGGGCAGGGGGGTGGGGGGGTTGTGGTGCGCACGGGGGGGAGCGGGGGTGAGTTTGTTGCTACGCAACCAGACTGTGGTGTTTGGGAGCATAACCGTCCACTCCGCAATGAGTTAATGCATGCCGGCACACGCGCAAACACACACACACGAGCGCGCGCGCGCGCAAATACACACAGGCGCGCACATACACACGCGCGCACGCATGCACCCACGCACATGCAGGAACTGTGGGAATCTGCGCAGGCCGGGCCGCACAAACGCTCCCATGGCTCTGATTCCCATCGCGGCCTTTCGCTTGAAAGCCGGCAGCCGCCGCGTCGCGCCAGGATTTCCATCCCCCTCTGTAATTCACCCCCCCCACCACCACCACCACCACCACACACACACACACACACACACACACACACACGCGCGCACACACACAACCGCCCCCGCGCGCCGTGACCCCACCTTCCCAATCCGCCGGATCGGGGAGGCGGGATTATTCCTTCTGTGCAAGGGTGACTGTGCGGAAACGTCGCCCAGCGGAAGAACGTTGCGCAAACGGCGGAACGTTTGCAAAATCGTCGTGCCATCATGTGTCCCGCCAGGACGAAGCCGACAAAACGGATGAATAGCGGGTATTATTGGTTTTAATACCGAGCCGTCGTCCCCGGGCGTCGCCGTCCCCAGCGTATCAAACATCTCGCAGTTTGAGTCTTTCAAAGAGGCTTATTGACAGCAGGGAGATCATCTGAGCATCTTCCACACACACACACACACACACACACACACACACACACACATACACTCTTTGTCGTCCCGCACACAAGCGCGCTAAATTTCTCGCACCACCAGACATGAGACAGCGCTGGCCTCGGCATCACGGGGTCGCTCGCTGACAGGGCGCGGCGGGATGCTTTGATGTCGGACATGAGTTCAACGTGGCACAAGACCAGCGGCGGGAAACCCGCAAAACGGTTGGCATGGATACGGATCACAAGAAGGGTCCGTGTGATCGAACCGCCCGCTGGAAAAGTCAACCTCATTCTTCTCTTTTGGGCGAACTCTGTCATGTAACGTGTGACACCCTCAAAAGGTCCCATTTGAGATGTCCAACAGTGCCTCTCTTGTGAATCTCATTGAACAGTTTGAAATTGGGGGGGGGTCAGATTGTCTCATTTACATGAACACCGAAGTGAAATGATCGGATTGACCCCCCCCCCCCCCAGTGCCGGACATTGTGACGTAACCCGATTGCTACACGCAGGCATGCCCGGAAGATTAAGTCGCCTGCTGTATCAGTAAAGAGACGTCCACGTCGCTTGAAATATGAGCGGAAGAGACATTCTGTCTTTTTGTTCCATTTGTGGCAAGGTCGTAGCGCTAAGTGGCGGACGTGTACGCACCACCAAGCTCCAACATCCGATCAAAAACAGGCTCACACCGCCTCCTCCGCTCGGGCTGATATCAGTCAGTTTGATCTGAAGGCAGTGTTTACATGGTGTGATTTCACTTAGGTCGGCATTTAATTTGATTACTTAGGGTCCGTGTAACCGCGCCTAATTTGGTTGGCTGGCTGGGGGCCGTGCCCGAGAGCGACGTCACATGGTCCCGGGGATGACAAGTGTAATAACTGAAAGAGGGATTCTTTGCTTCTTTATCTGAGGATGACTCAAAGTATCAGCAATGGCAAAAAAAAAAAAAAAAAAAAAAAACAGAAAGAGAAAAGAGAGTTCGCTTTCCTCCCTTCCAACAAACGCTCTGGTTCAGGTTTCCCAACCCGAGTCACGATGACAGTTTGGAAAAGGCCACGGTCCGTGAGGTGCTAAGTCTAATTTTATGACTAAGGAAGGAGGCATGGGACGACCATAAAAGGAGGGAATTAGCCGCCACAATACAGCCCCCCCCCCCCCCCCCCCCCGCAACCCCCACCCTCTCCACCCCCCCGTCCCTCCCACAAAAACATACAGCAATCCCAACATTTTATTTATGAGCCATTAAGCCTTCATTTGATTATTTGTGCTGCCTGAGATGAGTCATGCAGCGGTGAGTCATACGCTCGAACATCTGACGGCCTACAAATGCGGCCAAACTGTCTTCTGCACAAGAAGTCAATCGCGCGAGACGTTTGTTTTTGTAAAGTCGAAATGAAAACAAAAAAACAACAGTTAGCCCGTCTGTGAACCGCCGCGTCATAAGAAGAGTCCCTCCTTTCCTCCCTTAGTGATGTCACAAAGGTCTCTGAAAGCTCTTCCAGGCTGGACGAGCGAAGGAGCAACAAAGCATCATCCTTGAGCAGGCTGCTGAAACTGAGCATCTCCACTGCGGGCTGTAAACAGGGGGCTAAATGTGCTGTTCCCCGGAGACCTGCTGAGGGTTTTTTTTTTTTTGATCATTTGGCCTCCGCGCGAGTCCGGGATGAAAACGTCTGAGATGCGGGACTTCATCTCGCCAGGCAGCCTGACTTCCTCATCACATACAGGGAGCTTTAATCGCGTGGTGACGATGGCTTGAGGTTGTTCTGTTTTTTTTTTTTTTCCTTTTCCCACCCCTGCTCCTTGCTCCTGCTCCCCGTCCGTCTGTCTTCATTTAAAGTGTCATATTCCTCCAGGGCCTCCTCCTCCTCCTCCTCCACCTCCTCCTCCTCCACCTCCTTCCTCACCAGTTCTCGGCCTCTCCTCCTCCCAGCCTCTTCCCCCTTCGCCCCTTCCCCTGCCTTACCCCCAACCCCCACCCCTCCCGTCCTCCCCCTCAGGTCCGGCTCTTCAAAGCCAAGAGACAGAAGTCTAGAGCAGCTCTGCAGCTCGTGAAATATAGATTTTATTGCCTGTGGGACCTCGCCCGCCGCTCTGTACAGTTCCGCCGCTCCGACACACGCACACACACTCGCACAGTAATGCAGCTGTGAGTGTGCGCACGTGGGGTTTCGCTAGCGCACTCCAGTTTCCTCGTGGCGCTGCATCCACGCAGCAGATCTTCCACCCCACCATCCCTCCTTCGTCCTGCACCGACTCCCTTGTCTTCTTGCAGCGGTTCAGCCTTGGGGGGGGGGGGGGGGGGGGGGGAGAAGAAATCAGCGCTGCAAGTTGGGTTGCAGGATTTGTTCGTCTGTGGCAATGCGGCCATTACAGATGAGGGCAAATACACTGTGGAAGGTCCTGAGTCCAGCGTTGGATTTCCCTCGCAGTCGTTCACTCACCTGCTCTGCACATTAGCTGGCTGTGTGACCGAACACCGTGCGCCCCCGTGCTCTGCTGAAGAAACAATCCTGACCTGACACCGAACTGCCGGCTCCTCCCGGGTGTAACCCCACCTTCCCAGCAGACAGCTGGGATTTGGTTGAATGGATGGATGGACCGGTGGATGATTAATGGATGGATGATGGTAGATGAATGGATGGCCAGTCAATGGATGGATACATAAAAGGATGGATGGATGATAGTGATAGATGGATGAGAGATGAATGGATGGATGTGTAGATGAATGGATGGAGGGATGGATGAGTCACGGATGGATGGATTGATGGATGGGTATACTGATGATTGGATCAATGGGTGGATGATTAATGGATGGACGAGTGGACCAATGATGGATGGGTGATGACAGATGAATGGATGGCCAGTCAATGGATGGATACATAAAAGCATGGATGGATGATGATGAGATGATGATAGATGAACGGATGGATGGATGTGTGTGTGGATAATTAATGGATGATTCATGGATGGATGGATGATCGGTGGATAGTCTAATAAAACAGAAGAACACATTTTTTGTATGAATGATAAAGAAAGTAGAAAATGTTTTTTATTTTTTTGGACATTTTGACAAGAAGTTTCCATTTGGAATCTCAGGTTCCTCACTGTCTGTCCCTCCTGTTCCGACCCACCAATCTGTGCAATCAGCAATAAATACGCTTCCTCACGTATTGTCTCTCCTTTATCTCTCCGCCTTTCGCTGCCCTCCGCCGCCTTCCCGCAACTTCAAAAACCCATTTGACCCGACTTACAGTAAACAAGAGCCCGGATCCTTGAGAGGAAAAAAAAAGGACAAGAAAAAGAAAAACATTTTAAGCACTTCTCAGCCTGTCGCTCTGTAATGGAAGGGATAATCTTCCGGCGCAGAAGCTTTTTTTTTTTTCTTTCTTTTTCTTCAGGGTGGAAATGGGCCGGCGGCGTAGCTCCATTGTAACCTGGGCGGCGCTCGCACAACGGCTCCCGTGGGACCCCCCACCCCCCGCCCCGGACGCTCCATCGTCTTCCCTCCTTCTCAGCCCCTCCGGCGTCGCTCCCCTCGACCCCCTTTCGCTCGCCCACCTCGCCGGAGCCGCTGTCTTTCGTTTCCCATCATACCTCACTCTTTCCTCCATTATTGATTCCTTCAACAACAAAAAAAAAAAACCTCTCGAATGCTAAAGAGTCGGCCTGTCCGGGCTGAGTGCGTCTGTGTGTGTGCGCGCGTCTATGTGTGTGCGTGCGTGCGCGAGCACCGGCTCCAGCCAAGTGGGACTAGGGGAGCCACTCTACTCCATTGACATCAGCCGTTGCCGGGCGTGTTCATAACTACGGTGACCCTGTTTTCTGGGCGACGGCCATTACGTTGTCACGGAGGCACTCAGGCTAATGGAGGAACCGTATAAATGATGATCCTCCTTCCCACCGCCGCCACTCTCCTGCCTCGCTACCCCTCTCTCTCTCTCTCTCACCCGCACACACACACACACACGCACACACACACACACACAAATATGCATATATTACCAACGTCCCTCCGTAACAGACGGATTCTTCGTCCCAGAGACGCCCGCCGGGTATCAACGTAGGCAACAACTCGCGACCCGTTTCATTTCATGGATCTCCAACTAGAAGGTTGTTACTCAAAGGCGGAGCAGGCTGCCAGTTTGGGCTGTTTTGGTAACCCGGTGCAGAGGTTGGGGTGTGGGAGGAGCTACGGTATGCAGAGCAGATGGAAGTGGTTATCGGTCAGGTTGTGGTTTTCTCTGCAGTCGCGCCACCGGGACGCATGCTAAGGAGCCGCCGGCAAAGTCAAGAGGAAATGGGGGTTGCGGGTTTTTATTTGGGGAGTGGTCGGGGGGGGGTTTAGTATGTTTCACTGAGATGGCGGTGACCTTGTGTGGATGTTTAGCGGGGCTACGATGTCGCATGAAAGTAGTGGTGTCACTGGAGGAGTTCTCGACGCATGAAATTCTTAAATTTCTATCTTCTTAAAATCTCACATTTTCCCCCAAAATTTTGCATATTAATTTTTATACTAGAAATTGACTTTGGTCGTTTCTCAATAAACAACCAAAGTCTACCTAACCACCGTTAAATACAACCGCAACCCACGGGTATGGAAAGTTCTTGCATTGGCTAACGTTAGCAACACTGATAACGGTACTTCAGTTTGGCCGCTGCCAAGGTTTGCCAATACCAGCAGACTAATATTAGCTACATGGATTGGTTATTTTCCAATAATGTTGCTAAAGGGGAAATGTACCCTTCATTCAACTTCTTCTTCTTCCGGTCAATCCCTCGGTTTGGTGCCCCTAGTGGCCTGGTGCACTTCGGTTTTGTTTTTTGTGAATTTGCAGAGCGATTCTGTGTTTGCAGCTCTTGGCCACTGTATTTATGTGTATAAAAACACGGAGTACAGCGACAGAGACGTACATGCCAACACTCTACGTCATACTGACGACACTGGAGTTTAGAATTGAGAGAAAAAAGAAATCTCTGAGCTCAGCTCAGCGGAGATATCGCGCAGGAGTTTTCCACCAGATCTCCGTCGGTTCACACGGAGCTTTACGAGCCCCCCGACTGTGAAAGTGTTGTCTCACTTAGCCGCTAAGTGGCGAGCGTTTGAGCGCGCGTTACTCGGCTCGCCTTGACAATGACTCCGCCCCCGGGTCTTTAAAGATCCCTGCCTGCCGGTGCAGGAGGGAAGGTGAGGAATCCTGATCGCACGCGGGGGCTGAGCGGAATAAAAAGAAAAGGAAAGTGTCTCAAAGCGTTGCCGCTTCTCGTCACACGTCGGTTCGGGCGTGGATGGAGCCGAGAGCGGCGGTGCGGGGTCACAACTCAGGTGGTCTGTCTTTGCGCTGCACTCGGCATTTCATGCTGCAGAAGGTGTTCAAGTCAAAAATCTGCCCAAAATCCAGCGGAGCTCGAAAGCTGTGAGACTGTATTTGAAAGAAACCCCGCATGCTGCGCTAAAGCGAGCCTTGACCCCAGACTACATTTCCCACAATGCACGCTAATTGTTTGACCTGCAAGGAGACTTTATCCCGCCACTAGATTCCAGCATTGCCACATCAGCATTTCTTAGCGTGACTAATTAAAAGGATTTATGATAACGCAGAACGGGTGCATGTCTTTACGTGTAATTTTCACATCTATTCGAATGCATACAGTTGAATGCAGAATAATTAATTGAGGGATCGTCGCTTGCTTGTTTGTTTTCTCATGTTTTGTCGTCTGAAAATTCCAGATGAAACAGATGGAGGGGGAAGCAGAAGGTAAGGAGGGGCTTTCTGAAGGTGCTGCTAGCCGCTAGCTGTGGAAAATGAACCCCACCATCACCACCACCACCACCGCTGTCGCGGCGCTAAATATCCTGCTAGCTGACTCGGCTCACAGGGGGAACCTTCAGGGGGGAACACGGCCAATTAGATTTTAGGAGGACGTCAACCGCGAGGGACTCAGCAGATGGGTAAGATGTTGCGATAGCTTAAAAAAAAAAAATAATAAAAAATAACATTTGCACCAGCCGGCTGATTCAATTCTGTTTTCCCAGCAGGAGGCGGCGCAGCAGTTTTTAAGTGAATGTTGAACGGGTGGAAAACTCTTCTGTCTTTATATTTAAAAGGTCAACAACTCACATCACGTAAAAGGGGTGAAATCGGGGTCGTTCCTCTTCATCCTATTAAATTACGACAAATAAAAACCAAGATTGCTCATGGACTTGGTGTTCTGTTCTGTGATTTCATGCAATTCTTTTTTCCCCCCTGCTTACGGGTTCATGTTACTGATCCGATGAATCTGCTCATCGAGTCAGCCACTCAGTGTCCGTCCAGCCAGACATCACATAAACGCTGCAAGTCGTAAACAGATCAAACTCCGAGGCCCGCAGACTCTTCGCTTTCCGTTCGAGGCGATCCAGGAGGATTTCTCACAAACAGATGTGAGGAATCCTCCTGGATCGGCCGTGCAGCTGCAGTTGTGCTCGGACGGGGGAGAATCGGCTGAACCGTGTTGAGAGGAATCCGGGCTCTGACAGGCCGGAATATATTAGCGGCCCTCAAACGCAACACGACTTATTAGTCCAACACCGGGGATTCTCCGCGGACCAGGCCGACCTTAAAGACTCACTACAGTCATGAATATCTAAATAACTCCCCCGTTTCCTCGTCAGAACCCCCCCTATCTCCTTCCCGACTATATTTTCCACCCTGCGCCCCTCGCCTTCGTTCTCCCGCTGCACCGCCTTGCTCCCTCCCGTCGGCCCGCCTGCTCTCTCTGCCTCCCGCCTTGGCGAAGGACGGTGGAGAGCTCTGTGGTAGCCTTCAGGCAAAACAGGCTGTCAGAGAAGCGGAGACAAGGTTGCAAATTAAGGCTCCCCTCTCTTCACGCAGCTGTGCAGTCACCGAGACAGCCGTTTATTTTTTTTGATTTTTCAAGCTTATCTTGCTGCCGGCTGCAAGGGTGCCTTTTTTTTCCGTGGCGAAGGCGGCCCAGTTTTGTGGTCCGACTGGCTGGAAAAGTGTGTTTTTTTTCAGTAAATGAATTCAGCTCACACAAGAGACGAGCATCACGTTCAATTCTCCGTTTTCTCCGTTTCTCTGCTTCTATCAAAACCATTTTGTTCTTGCAGTTTGGGAACAGTTGGACATTTTTGGTGCAAGTGCACTGAAGAGCACATGCACAAATAAAATTCTCAAAAAAGAGGATGCATGAGAACGGACTAAATCACACCATATGCGAGTGTCAATCTATTTTGCAACAGGGTTCAGCCCCTCGGATGGGTTCAAAATCAAACACATCTTGTTCTATGCACTCAATATTGTGAGCGCGAAGTTACCATCCACGCACTCAAGTCCAGTTTTAAACATTAAACATTTTAAACCCTTGGATATCGCAGACGCAGAAGAGGCGTCGCAGCATCAGTGTGCTAAGCTCTAAGCTATCAGAGGCCGCTTGCTCGCTAAAGTCTTCCGAACTGCAGCCGCACAACTTTCAGGCAGTGGTTTAGACATAGGACAGATGTTGTGAGTCCCAGTGAGGCTCACATTGTGCATTGCTCGCCTTAGTTACCGCCACTGCTAATTTAGATACAGATGGAGGTTTCTAATCGTGACAACAAGATAGCAGGAAAAAAGGCTTCACAGGGATTTAGCAATTAGCGAGGTTTTGTCCCCACGCTTCATGCCAAAATAATCTAGATTAGTAATCAAGATCACCCAACAAGTGTGCAGTGCTTCACGTAGTTACAAATGGTACAATGACCCTCGATGTGATTCAAAAAGAAGTAAAAGTTTCCAAAATGTCAAAATGTTGTTCTCGTTAAGCTAACGGTGGCCCTTATTTCCTGTGAATTTGTCGTCTTTTCAATTAGCGAGCGGTGTGAGTGTCAGGGAGCCTCTGGCCAAGACACCGCAGCCTGATTCCGGACAGATGGGTGGGAGTGAGCCGGAGGAGAGGGTCAGCGGCCTGGGGTGCAGGAAGTTAGAGAGAGGTTAAAAATATGATGCTGGGTTTAGTGCCTGTCACACAGAAGGGGGTGGACTCAAAGTGGGCCACACACACACACACACACACACACACACACACACACGTCTACCAATCACTGGTTGCATCGTCTTACATTTAGCAACGTTCTTCACCCCGCGTTGCGTTTAACGAATTAACGTTCTCTGTTAACACTTTAAAGATTAGCGGGGCTGCTTTCACTTATCAAATCCGGCCCCTTTGCACACAGCAGTCAAGACTTAAGCCCTTAAGCTGTTTGACAAGAGAGACGTTGGATAAAAAAAACAATGTGAAAAGTGAATTATCAATGAGAGGTCACCTACAGTTTTCACCCAGTGCAGAGGTGCTTCCGGTGACTTTGCTGCTACTTAGGCAATCAAGCGCAATCAGCAATATTTTGGTGATTACTCCTTCTTTTCAGTTTAATGGCAGCTGCCACGCTATTGCCAAAGTTTTGCAATACTGCTTTTTAATTCTTCTTCCAACCTCCAATCCAGTCCAGAGGTCTTTCACTGTCCGCCCATCCATCTATCCAATTCGCCAACATCTATCCTCCAATTTCTCCGGCTTATCGGCCCCGAACTCCTCCTCCATGTTGTCTGCCAGGGCCAAGGCCGAAGGAAAATTGTTTTTATTTATCACCAATTTGAACCTTGACCTCCACAATCGAACCAGTTCATCTCAGAGTCCAAGAGAGGGGCCGAGGTTTTTTTTTTCCCGGGGGAAGCGGCGTGCACGGGAGCGGCGAGGTGCAGACAGACCGGCTGATGGACGGACGGCCGACTCCTGCTACAGACGTCGGCGTCGCGGGGTAACGGGGGGGGGGGGGGGGGGGGAGCCTCGGCCGAGACAGCAGCAGAGGGAAAGAGCTCGTTAAACCGACTGTGAAAGGCGGTGACAGACGATGCGTTTTCTTTTCTCCCCCCCCCCCCTCCTCCTCCGTTCTTCCGCTCGACAGGCTGGATAAAGGGACTGTCACAGGTTGTCCCCGCGCAGGTAGTTGCCTTCCTAATGCCTGCGTGGTGAATGGGGCGGCTTAAAGGAGGAAACGGCTAAAGGCACTCTGTCGCCCGACAAAGGGCATCGGAGCAGGAGACTCTGGTGGTGGCATCTGAAGCACATTGTGTTCATCACCTGAAGAGGAATCAGAACTGCGAGAGGCAGAAATATAGCAATGGGTCGAAAGAGAAGTGTCTATCGATCAAATACATTGATCCAGGGAGGCAAAGACCCTCAAAACTCTCTTCGTGTGTCTTAAAACCCCAATCCAACCACTCTGAAACTCCCCTGCCGTGACCTGCCCACTCACCACTCTGTGAAATGATGACGTCACATGACGAGACCGAGGTGTTTTCGAGGCAAATGCACAGCCAGAACTACATTCCCTTACACACCTGCTGGGCGGAGGGATTTCAAAAGCGGATTTTTTTTTTTTTTTAGCAATGGTGAAGACCCGGAACCTCCAAGATTGGCGCCAGAAACTGAAAAAAGTCACTGTCTGAGGTGCCACTGTGTCACAATTATACTAAATTACTTCACAGTGAGATTTTTTTCAATGGTGTATTTTGAAGAGTTTTCCAGGAGGGAGAGCGGCACCTTTGAACTCGCGCGTCGGGTTAATGTCAACAAGATGGTTAAAATTAGTCTGGCGTGTTCTTTCATGCCATGTTTCAAAGGCCTTCGGAACAAACTCTGCAAACCGCTGATAACAGACCGTCAAACCAACCGTTCCACGTCACCTCAAGTCCGTCCCGAATGTGCAGCGGTTTTGAATTCTCCGGCTCGAACCCGAAAATAAGAGCATTTCGTGACTCTGCGGGTTAGCGCGGCGAGGATGAGACGGGCGGAGGGAGCTCTTCCGTCAGCTGGCTCTCTCCCGCCTCCCTGTCGATTTAACACCACTGTACCGGATGAATCACACTCGGCCGGCAGACACCTGTGCAGGGAACTTCAGCTGGCATTCTCCCCGGGACGCCGCGGCCTCGCGGTGTGAGATCTCTCAGAAGTCAGAAAAAAGAAACCCGGTGAAGCAAAGCCCCTGAAAGACTCTATACCGAGTCAGTGGACGGCTTGGAAGCTTGGACTGGCGAGCTCAATCGCCGTTCCTTGGCACATCTGAACAAGAAAAAGCAATATATGCCGGTTTCTTTCTTTTTTTTTAATCCAGTGGATATGTGCCAGCGGCGTGAAACGCTCTGCTCCCACATTTAATCTGTTCTCGGATTAAAGAGGGAAATGTGACGTCACGCTCGGCACCGATCGCACCGATCGACCGTCCGTCCGTGCGACGGGGTGTTGAAACGGGCTGCCGGCGGAGAGGACGTCCGACTCTGAAATCGGCCGTTTGGCAGGCGGAGGCAGGGATGCTGGGATGGAGAGGAGCAGGGGGATCAGGGGGAAAGGAAACGAGGGGCAGCCAGCACAAAGCCGGCCGGCGGGTCAATAAATGTTTCGGAAGAGGAAGCAAAAAAGAGGAGGGAAAGGGAGGAGGAGGAGGAGGAGGAGGAACAAGGCCGGACGGACACCCGGCAGGAAGAAGCTGGCAGAAGGAAACAAAGCGATGAGGGAGGCGATTGAAGATGGAAGCAGGACAGAGAGCTTCACAGGAGGCAGAGAGACTGAAAAAAAAGAAGAAAAAAAAACCAGAGCAAGACAGAGAGAAGTGAGGAGGTGGGAGAGGGGGACGGCCAGCGCTCCGGCTGGACGACAGGGAGCGCAGCAGAGCTCCGTCCTGCCTGCTGCTGCTGCGGTTTAGCAAGGAATCGTCCCCGCAGAGCGTTTCAAAGGCGCCCGCCGAAGGCAGGAGACAGGACGGAGCCTCTCCGTGACGATAGATGGGGAACGGCGCCGGCGGGAGAGGCGGATGGGGCGGATGGGGCGGAGGAAGCAGAGGCGACACGCGGCTGGAAGCGGGTGGAGGGCGTTCGGGCGGTGGTGAAAGGTCAGAGACTCAGGATGGGGCCGCAACCAGGCAGGCAGGCAGAGGCAGGCAAGGAGGGGCCTGATGAAAATGTGAGCTCATCAGACCTGGACTCAAATACACCCCCCCCCCCGCCCCCCACACACACATTAATCCATGAGACCCTCTGGAAGCCTCAAAACAAAATTTAAGGGGGTCTCTTTTTTTCAAACAGCTGAAAATATAAAAAACTATGATATTGTCACCTCATCGTATATTCAATTTTTAAAAAATATGCCTGCGGCACGTTAAAGAAATGTCGATCGGTAATGAGTCGCAATCAGGAGGATGGAGGCCCTCCTGAATTTTGACAGGTAGCAGTAGCAGTAACAGTAACAGACAGCGACACAAACACTCATCTAGCTCTACATCCAGTTTAGTCCGGAGTCTATTTTTGCAAACGCGCACAGCAGCCATTTGGAGATACTGGCTACCTGACACATGAAGCATCCAGATTTTTTTTTTTTTTTATTATTATTAGCGAGGCCACAGACACAAAGCAGTCCAGGGCAGTGACTGATTGTTAGCGCTGGTTTTTACAACATAAATAGCTCAGTGACAAAACATTGTGTGTTTCAAGCCTGATATGTCAAGTCATCCCAAATGTGCCAACAAATATTGTTTTTGAGAATTTCTCAAACCCATATTAGTCGTAGTAGTCGTAGTATAGAATATTGATCGTGAGTCTAAAAATGAAATAAATATATATATATATATATATATATATATATATATATATATATATATATATATATATATATATACTATAACAAAAAAACTGACTGTGCGATTAAACATTGTTAACAGCAGCTATTCACCTGCTAATTCATGTGACAAAAAAAAAATACACACTTATGGGGATTTTAAATGCCTAGAAAAAACTAAACAAAATAAAAAAAACAACACCAAACGTTTGAGATGCAACAGTGATATGAAAACAAGTATTCTCCTGGTGCGCCCAACTTCCGGTGCAGGTGAACGCAATCAACTGCTTCAGCCAGGACTCGTGCGGAGTTCCCATCTAAACGCTGATCCCATCTAGTGGACATTACCTCGTACTACATAGTCTTTTTGGTTCCATTGGTTTTGGCCCTCCCTGATAGCCGTAGCTCTCAGCGGACGTCGCCCTGGCAACGGCGTCGTATTTCCTGAACGCTTCCGCAAGATTTTGAGTGCACGCCTACTCGTGTCGTTGTGGTAAACGGCTAATTCCGCGAGCTGTCTATTTTCTCTCATAAAGCGACATATGATAGGTTCGGTCTTAAAATAATAAAATCTATCTATTTTGCTCCCACATTTTTTCTATAAAAAAAATCAAAAAAATTAAAACCAACGTTAAATATTGATCAATATCCCACGATAGTTTTTACCACAAGGCTCCCGATACGCGCGCAACGCCAATCCAGGGGTGGCTGTTTTGATTAAGAAGATGTGAGAGATTTGCAACAGGACTGTCGTTTTCCTCTAAACCTGATCGAAGTTCTCACAAAAAGTTATCTTTATGGTCGAGTCATCGAATCCGGGATGGCTTCAAGCAACCCGACGGTGTTTCTTCTCACAGTAAACGGCCAAATCGAAGGAGCCAACGTAAGTAGTTTTAGCCTAGCCGAGCATCTTAGCCGAGCTGCTAATCCAACCAGCTATAGCTACCCTCAAATCAGCGTCGCAAGAACAAAACAAAAATATTAGTAACCTTGATCTTTGTTTGTTTTGTTTTTTCAGTTTCCCGAATATGATAACTTGTACTGCAAATATTGTTTTGTCTACGGACACGACTGGGCTCCAACTGCAGTAAGTAGCCCGTTAGCTGCTCATCTCTGCCATGGCCATGTTGTCATTCTATTCCTCTTTAATCAAACTAGTCGTTATATGTCGCTGCTGCTCAGTGCACATTTGAGTAATGCATCGTCTGCTTGATCCAATTACAACTAATTCCATTAAGTTGACTCCACTGGGTGCATAAATTAAGATCCAATAACAGGCACGTGAAGGCACCATTAACAAATGGTTGTTTTGACTGCCTTGAAGATATTTATCACTGTCTCTCTTTCCAGGGCTTGGAGGAAGGCATCACTCAGATCACCTGTAAAGGCAGCCTTGTTTCTCAAAGACTAGTATGGAACTTCCCACTGGAGGCAACGTTCAAGAGCACCAACCCGTCTGGATGTGAGATCACTGCACCTGTAACTGCCAACTGCCGCTTCTGCTGCGGTTGTCTCCATCTGACTCTCTGCAATGCCAATAAGACATCCTGTCATTTCCCAGGGCCTCAGCTCGTGCTCAGTGTTTACGGTCCAGACGTGTTTGGCAACGATGTGGTCAGAGGCTACGGAGTGACACACATCCCCTTCACCCCTGGACAGTATGTGATTAAAGCTTGTGTCATGATTATTATTATTATTGTTCGTTTTGGTGTCTTTCCCTGCAAAGATGAGATGAGATTTGCTTTTCACCTTGCAGGCACACCCGAACCATCCCCATGTTTGTACCTGAGCCTACGTGGCGAATCCAGAAATTCACGAGGTGAGAGACGTCTCAGACGATCAGATGAAGTCAGCCCAATCTAGTTGTGTGACATTTTTGCCTTCATGAGAGAAAAAGATACGACAAATGTACTTGTTGATCAGAGCAATTTGGTCTGATCGACGGCTTAGTCAACAGGTAAGGTAATAGTCTTCATCAGTTTCAGGGAATCCCAGGTATTCAACTTTACTGGACAAGACCTTGGAGGTGGTCCTGAAGGTATAATCACGTGCTTCCTTTTGGCACGTTGATGGGGTCAAAGGTGAAAATTCGGGTTAAGTCCGCCTCATAAGTGGCTGATAGCCGGGCCCATAGACCTCCCACTCTGTTCAAGGAGCGTCGCTCCAGTTGGTCAAACCATCTGTCCTCCTCATACGATGCATTTTTGTGTGTGTGTGTGTGTGTGTGTTGCAGCTGGCTGCTGGGACGGCGCCCTGAATACACAGACCCGAAAGTCGTGGCCCAGGGCGAAGGCAGAGAAGGTTTGTACAACACTGGGTTAATATTTTCTTAAAAATTTTAAGCCGTCGCAAAAAAAATTTGCAGGACAAATTTGTCTTATTAATTATTCATATTGTAGGGACATTTCATCCATATGGCATTTTGGCAGCCTGATCAAAATTCCAAATGCCACCTTGCAGTTTTGTGTTTACAACCAATTTGTTTCTCTTTAGCATGCTAATACTGGTGATCCCACAGCGTTGTTGTATTTTTGTTTTCTTGGTTTATTTCTTGATATGCAATGTAAACCTTGTTCATAAGTCACCCGATGTTTGTGTTTGCAGTGACACGTGTTCAGTCCCAGGGCTTCGTCACCGTCTCCTTCAACATCATGACAAAAGACATGAAGAAACTTGGCTACGACACAGGACCGGCCGCCGCCGCCGCCAACACACAGTCCGCCACGTCCGCCTGGTCCACAGAGGAGCAGCCGTACAGAACGTAGCAAAGACTCCAAGTTCCCCCAAGCAGGAAATCATGTGTAAAACTATTTTTTAAAGGCCTTTAACAAATGAAAGCCTGGTACTGCTGAATTTGGAAATGAATGAAAAATAACAACTAGATGGCAGTAGTCCAGTGCTGGCTGCCATTTAAGCCCACAGAAGAAGCCAAAAACATTTTTTCAAAGACATTAAAGGCTCCGCTACCATAGAAACAGTGAAGAATCACACTTGACTTTTAGTTCAGTAGGTACTGGAAGGACAAAATGCTGCAGGACTTTTCACACTCACTGTCTTTTGTGCCTGGTCTTTTAACTGAAACAAATCTTTTGTAACGTATTTCCTATTTTATTTTTCACTTTTTTCTAAATATAAATCTTACCAAAAGCGAATGTTTGTGCGTTTAAGTGTGATTATTCATTCAATAAAGGACTGATACTCTAGTATTAACATTTCTATTAAGACAAATAAGTGACATTTATCAAGTTAAAGTACATATAGAGCATATTTGTCTATGATAATCAGACATTTCCAACATTTGACCAAAGTCAAACCTCTTCAAGTGACAACACCATCACAATAGGAAGTCAACATTACTTACAGTAAAAAGGAACAAAAAGCTAATTTAATCATCCAAATAATTTCACTGTCACATGTGCAAACGGTGCATTGGGAAAAACCCAAAACAGCAGCATCCAATAGGAAAAGTGTTGATTTCACTTCACTGCTCGTCACATTGATACAGAATATCTGCATTTACCAATTTCATCTTTGGAATGCCACAATGATATTTTCATATTCGAACATGGGGACCCACCAGCCAGTTTGACCTGTGTCCATGCGTCACAGGTGCCTTTGTCAGTGAATCCAGATTCAACATCTCTGGTGACCTCCAGAACTTGTGGACCAAAGGGACAAGTTGGTGGCAGATATACATCCTCACCCCCCCCCCCCTCAAGCACACAGCATATTAAACCATCTGTTTACTGCCCACATCTCACTAAAATGCTCGCTTTTAGCTTCCTGCTAAAAAAATTGATGCCACGCATGTTTGGATGGAGGCAGCACGGTGCTTCCAGAGAGCAGAACAATATCGAGATGGCAGTGCCATCATCTCCACCGACTTGGAGAAGGTACTAGTGCCCTGTGTGACGTCACAAAGGGCACCGTTCCAACACTGCGAGGTCAAACGGGGCAAGGCACAGAGACTGGCCTTTACTTTTCGGTTGTGTCCACTGACAGCAGGGCGACTTTTTAGCATCGTGTTAATCCTCCAAAATTTCATTCTAATCAATGAGAAATAAGAAGGAAGACGGAAAGTGGTGTTACAGAGCTGAAGTGATACATTTTATTTTCAACCGATGCAGCTACAGTCGTCCTCCTCTTCCTCAGACAGGGTGCGGCTCACTGCGTTCACGTGTTTGTTTAGATGCCGTTAAAATACCACGGTGACTTTTTTTTTTCCTACAAAAAAAAAAAAAAAAAGAAACAAAAAACCCAGTACACAGAATAATAAAGGTATACAGAGGAACAGTATGTTACAATAGTACAAATGATAAATTATATTATACAGTTATAATGCCAACAGGTTGAGCACGTATCCAATAAAAAAAAGTAGCCTGCTCCCAGTACTATGAGGATACATAGAGAGACATGGAAAAAAGGTTAAAGGAGGCTGTTTAGGCATATAAAGACAGACGGTCCGTAAGCTCAGTTAGTCCTTTTTTCATAAAAGCATAGTCAATACACGGTAACTCACACGCACACGCACACACACACGCGCGCACACTCACTCACACACACACACACACACACAAAATGAGCTCGCTACACAGGCCACGTTGTCACTGCACCACAGTTAACGACCGTGAAACTGCTTCCGGAGACAAAAGAAAGTTCGACTGCAGTGTAAAATCTGTGTGTTCGGAGTGTCGACTATCTTCTGCTGTACGTATCGGTAAAAGAAGTAGAAGAAGAAGAAGAAGAAGAAGAAGAAGAAGAAGAAGAAGAAGAAGGGGGGGGGGGGGTATTGCCCACAGTCGCCCGAGTAGGCTGCAGTGACGGAGTGACGCGGGCTCTGCTGGAGCGTCTTAGTGACCTTTGAAGTGAGCGAGAATTAGTCGCGAGCGAGGGAAAAAACAAAACAAAAAAAACAATCATCAAACTCTGCGAAGCGCGAGACATCATCTTCTTCGACGACGACGCTGATGTTTGCATATATTTCAGTTCTGATTAAAAAAAAAAAAAGGTCTGCTGGTCTCTGCTCAGGACTCCCCTACCCCCTCCAATCACAATTATCTCCACCGCACTGCGCCTCATCATCCTAAGAAAAAAACAAAAAAACAAAAACAAAAACAATAGCGCAGCAAAGTTTGGGGCTTCGCCTCCGTTTTTGCCTGAGAGAAACAATAAAACCTGGTTGTTGTTTTGTTTTGTTTTTTGTTGCGGGCGCCAGGGGGCTCTGCGACGTGGCGCTGGAACCGCTGCCGACCGCCAGAGGGCGCCAACTCACACCAAAACGTAACAGAAAAACATTACTGATAAAGAATAACACCTGCTACACAGTAATAACACTGGCAGTGACATACAGAACGGAGGAAAAGAGGGAGATACGGCTGACCTACAGAGACAAGGGGGTCGGTGTCAACACAGCTCACAGTAGAGACACTTTTCTCGCACCGACTCCCAACGTATGGATCTCTCCGACGTACAAAAGTAACACACAGTGATGGAATTGGTGACATCATCAGGCCTCCTGTTGCACCTCTAACAGAAAATAGAAGTACGCAGTCGGCCCACAGGGTGAGTGGACAGTAACAAGATGGGGGAAAATGGAGAAAAAAAAAAAAAAAAAAAAAAACCTTCCAGGGAGGAAAGTTTACAGCTAATAATGACAAAACAGAAGTAACAGAAAAACAAAACAGCTGCTTGTTTACATCACGGGACTCTGACTGACTGGTTGTTTGCTGGAGGATCCCCCCCCCCCCCGCCCCGCCCCCCCGCGCTATCAATAGGCTGATCCTGGGACTAACCCCTGCCTGCCTGCCTTGCGCGTTTGTACGCACGTGAGCCGACACGGTAATGTTCTCGTAAATAGATTAGCGCGGTAAATCCACGTGGATGTAAACTTTCGTCACGACAGCGAGCGGCCGAGCGCGTGTGACGTCATCACACACAGGCGCTCTTTTTTTTTCTTTTTTTTTTCAGAAACTAGTTCAAAGCGAAATTTCGGCCTCTCAGACATGGAAAGCCCACCCAAACACACACACACACACACACAAACAGGTTGCAGACAGAAACACCTTCTTCCCTTTTGACCCGAGAAACAACATAGAAAAAAAAAAAGAAAAAGATCCCCCCCCCCCCACCCCACCGCCCCCCACACCCATAGTCCAATGACATCCATTTGCTTCGACCATCACAGTTCATGTTGTCACACATCCGTAGTGTGTTGGCGGGAGGAGCTCGTCGTCACGCTGGCGCCCGGCTGTTAGCATCGAAGCATTAGCCGGCACATCAGCAAAGCACCAACGCACAAGGAGGAGGGAAAAAAACAACAACAGCAACGGTTGAGCATCCGAGCGTCGTCCATCGCGTCGGCCCGCCGAGTTCATGAGGAGGGTCGGGGTTGGGAGGGACGGGGAGGGGCTTGGAAGAAGGGAGGGAGAAGATGAGGTGGCTGAGTTGAGGGGCGTCTCGCGGCTGGCCTCCCTCCGTCGAGCTAAGGTGTAGCGGTGAGCCCAACAGTCGTGGATTTTTTTTTTTTATTTTAATTTTTTTTATTTATTAGTTGTTTTTTTCTTTAAAAAGAAACGGGGGGAGGGGGGAGGAGAGAGAGAGAAAAAATGTGCAAAATCCCTCGAAAAACACGCAGACACACGTCTGTCGGGACATCTGTCCGTCTGTCATCTGCACTCCAGTGTGTGTGTGTGTGTGTGTGTGTACGTGAATGTCGAAGAAGAACATCACTGGAATACACACAGTGTAAAAGTACTGACATGTGCCGCTCACACACACGCGCGCGCATACGCAAACCTGCTAAAAGGGCTTATAAAAGATTAGCTCCAGTGAAGAGATTAAGATCCTGGCGTCGCTGTAGTCGCACTCTCTGGTCGGTCCACCACAGAAGAAGAAGAAGAAGAAGAAGAAGAAGAAGAAGAAGGAGGAGGAGGAAGAGGAGGGGGCGCAATGTGAGGGGAGGCTGGGAGGGGTTGGTGGTCCTGTCCTGCCTCTGTGGAAGTGTAAACACTACTGCTGCTACTGGAAGTCTGTAGAAAGACGCGAGATGCTCTTCGCGGTCAGGCCAGGAGGGGGCAGCACAAAAGGTTGTGTGTTAAAGTGGGAGGGGGCCGGACTGCCGCCTGACTAGTAGGAGGTTACAAAGGGATAAATGGGATAAGATATCTCGTTGTTCATGGTCGACGCTTGCGGACGAGCCGAGAGAGGAGAAAAGGGGGAGGGGCTTTATTTTTCTTTTTTTTCTTTTTTTTTAAGTTTTCGGGCCGCTCGTCGTCTGCCCCCCCCCTCCTCTTACAAAAGGAAGGGGTTGGTGGTTCCGGCCGGCTGCGCCCCAGCCTGAGGCGGCATGCTCATGAGCGGCTGCGGCATGGACATGGAGGCCGGGATGCCGGCGTTCATCCCGGCGCTGGCGCCCACGCCGCCCATGGCGCCCACCCCCATGCCGGGCACGCCGTGGCCCATGGGCGCCATCCCCGCCAGAGGGACCATGGTGATGGGCTGGGCAGGCAGCGAGCCCAGGCTCATGGGCTCGGGCATGCTGCCGAAGCCGGCCGGCATGGGGCTGATGCGCATCTGGTTGAGGGTGGGCGGAGCCGGCTGGGTCACCTGGAAGGGGTTGGCGTGGGCGGCCGGAGCGGCGCCACCTGCTGGGAGAGGGGAGAACAAGGCGTCGGTGAGGTGCTGTGGCAAAATAAAAGCGACATTTCTAAAAATTTCGACACAGTACAATTGCGATTTTGCAGGTGTGTTTGCATTGAATGGTGCGAAGTGCATGAGCTGTAATTCTCGTAAAATCTCAGAAGACGAGATTTTTACGAGAATTACAACTTTAGGTTTTTTCCCCGATTGTTTGCTGTCAAGAACGATAGTTATATTTTTCTCTTTCATGACTTGTAAAAAACATTCCGCTCAAACAACTGCAACAAACACTGTATTTTGTTGACAGCGGCTAACGTGGCTAACGCCAGCTAGCGGCTGTGGAGCGACAGCTGACGCTCTGCTCTGCACGCAACGCGTTGGCGTACAAAGTCAAAAACTAGCGAATCACAAAAAGCTTCACGATAAATGCTCTTCGTGAAGACGACGCGCTTGCCCCGCCTCCCGAGATTTAACCCCGCCCCCGGCATCGATTCGGAACCCCGGGTCGTGCCACCGGTCGAATCCGCTACCGTCATCGCAGACGCGTCGACTTCCTGGGCCACGACTTGCGCAAACAAGCTCCTGCGCCGCCGCCGCAGCCACATAGGATGATTCATCGCTTCGGTGGAGTGTCACCACCGACGGGGCACGGCCAATTACTCAACTGTCGGGCGTGCAGATGGGTGTGACCGCGTGTGCGTTCTTTTTTTTGTGGGTTCAGGCCCGCACTTGCCACGTGCCTCGGCTTACTTCCCGAGCTTGCTGCTCTTTGTCGCCACACACTTAGGAATCAATCAGAGCGTTAAACCTCTCCTGGAGACCGCTGGACGGACGGGTGACTAACTCCTTTTAACAGGCGGCTAGCGGCTGGCACTTGGCATTTCAACTCCGCGTATCGAGGGCGGTGAAAAGCAGGTGGAGCTTTGGTTCACCGAGCGTTCCCCTTCCCGTCCGCCTCACCTGTCGAGCCCAAGAAGGGGTTGACGACGGCCGGGGCCTGGGCCGGCTTGGTCACCAGGGAGTCCAGGTTGACCAGGGCGGCGTTGGGGCCCAGGAAGGACTCGGGGGTCATGCGAGTCGGGTTCGTGGAGCCGGGCATGGCGGCGGGCAGGGGGTCGAAGAGGTCCAGGCTGCTGCTGCTGGCCAGGGTGGACTGGGAGGGCATGGACGACGCTATGCCACCGTCACCTGGATGGAGGAAAACAAATAGCAGGTGCGTTAAGACTGGTGAGGAAACAGCTGAGTGTGATAACTGGGAGGGGGGGGATCAGCGCTAAATAGGAGGACGTCCGAGATCAGTAACAGATAGATGTTAACAGAGAAACAAAAACGCAGACATTCCGGCGGTGAGAGGAGATTAGAACTCCTGCAGCGTCAGTAGAACAGGCTGAAATGTAGCACCGACCACCACAGTGAGCACACCCAGTGTTGGCGTTCCCCGCAAACGAGAGTGAAGCCTACAAGCACAATTAATTAATGATCCATCGCATGTGGGATTTGCGGTGCCAGCTGTCTGACACACGCAAGGAAGTCTCCATGAGGAGGAAACTGGAGCTAAGACGGGGGGGCGCCCAGGCTCGAGGTAACAGACACGCCGGGCAGGTGTCGGTGGCAGAGAGAGAGAGAGAGTGAGAGAGAGAGAGAGAAAGGGGGGAATGGGGGGGGGGGCTCCGTTAAAGTCTGACATTCTGCAGGGAGAGGGGAGCGAGCCGTGCCCTTGCAGGTCGTCCTCCGCTCACTCGCTCGCGCACGCACAAAGCCCGTGTTTGTGTTTCGTCTGGGCTCTCGTCTCGACCTTGAAGGTGTCGCCGCGAACCCGGAGACACAGCAGACCTGGACCATCTGCTCGAGCCGTGAAGAAACTCGCAAACGAGCTCGACGGAAAACTTCTGGAACTTTTTTTTTTTTTTAATTCATTTATTTTAATTTGCTGCAGGTTGTTAACACTGTCCAGCGGCTGCTGCTGTGGCTTCTCGCTCGCTGCTCTCCAGAGCAGCTCCCAGCAGTCACTTCTCACCAGGATCGTCATCCGTAAAGGAAGCCACTGGCGGCGGCATCCATGAAAAATTACGACTCGGGAGAGGTTTTCTATCGGAGGGCCGGACCGGAAATCTGATGTGCGAGGTCAGCCACGGCGAAAGGGGTTGATTTCGTGGATTCGACGGTTCAGGTGTAATGATGTATTTAGGGCTAAACACGTAAAGCTGCATCAGATTATACCAAACTGATGCTGACCGGACCTGAGCAAGCGACTGGGGTTTTTTTGTTTTTTTACCCCCTCCTCCCACTGTTTAATCTGCTCGTCGCAGATCGGAATCCGTTTCAAACACGATTCCGGTTCGTTCTGCCTCTGCTCAGGTCCGAGGAGCTTCACATACCGAGACGAGGCGTACGAGATAATACCAGAATTACGTTTGCCTCAGTTTGTTTATGTTTGTTTGCGGTCAAGAATGATTGATACAATTTCTTCCCTTTGATTACTTTTAAAAAATATTCCGGCTTCTCCTCCGTCCAAACACAACGCACCGTTTTCACTTGAAGTGAACTGGTCACGTGACCCCTGTACGTCACGACAGGCGACGAGTAAAATGCGAGAGAAAAAAAAAAGTGCTTCCATGACACTTTTGCGATGCACCTCGATATCGAGGCGTCTGGAAAAACCTCCTCATGAGAGCGTCAAAACATTTTTAGCGATATTTGAGAGGTTTTCCGAAGTTGAGGTGATTCCGTGATCCAATTTTCCAATTTGACTGACTTGCTTGGAAGACATCAAGTCCAATTAAAATCAAATTAAAAAGTAGGTCAAAGCAAAGTTTGTCAGCAAATCTGTTTTTCCCAATAAAGTGATCTGAATTTACAGAACACGTAACTGTTCTTATTAACTGGAGAGACTGCTTGTAAATACTTCCACATATTAGCGACTTAATTAGGCTGTGTGTGTGTGAGCGTGTGTGTGTGTGTGTGTGTGTGTCCGTGCCCCCGCTGCAGAAGAGAAAAAAAACAGCAAAAATTGCATTTTGCGAGGGGCAGCGTTTCACACACTGAGGAGGAGGTAAGAGCGGGGGGGTGAAACAACACAGACTCCCGGTGTCAACAGCAAGACAAACAAAGACATGGGTGAGTACCAGTGGGGACAGAGGAGGAAGAGCGCAGGCTGTCAAACTCGGAGAAGTCCTCTTTGGACGTACCGTTGGATGAGGTGAAGAGGCCAAAGCTACCTGGAAAGGGGACAACGCAGACGCACACAGACACACACACGGATGGAAACAGACACAAGCGCACACACACACACACACACACACACACACACACACACACACACACACACACGCACGGGTGTGAATGACAACAAGCTCGACTCACAGAGACGACACAAAAAAAAAGCAAGCAAACAGGTGCTGGTGTCTTCTTGAGCGAAGCAGCGTAGCTGCTCGAGCGTTAGCCGGCTGCTCTTAGCCGTCCTCTGAGGCGAGGGACGACTCTGAGGAGTCGCCACGTGGAGAGACGATTTCTCCGCAGAGAGCCCACCTGCGTTGTTGGCCTTGGGGCGGGCGGCCGCGGAGCCCCAGGGGTCGGAGGCGGGGCCGGAGTTGGACGCCCAGGGGTCGCTGCTCTTGACGGGCGGGGCCGAGGACGGACCGCCCCACGGATCCACCGGAGCGGCCGGCTTGGGGGCGGCGCCTGTGGGGGACGGGGGGACGGAGAGCGGGTGAGTCGACGCAGAAGAGACCTTGATGCCACGACCTTCTTCACTGGACGACGGTGCTTTTTGGGAAAATAACTTTTCTAAATGCCTGAGGAGCAACAATAGGGTTGCACTGACACCGACACTACCAGTGCAAAGTTTGGACACATACTTCTGATTTCATGGCTTATTTTCATTTTCATGACCATTTACTGTCGTCGATTGTCCCTCAAGGCATCAAAGCTATGGATGAACACATATGGCGTATGTATTAAACATATATGTGTGTATAATATATATATATATATATACATATGTATACATACATACACACACACACACACAGACAGACAGACAGACAGACAGACAGACAGACAGACAGACAGACAGACAGACAGACATAGCATTTTCTTTCTTTGGCCACATTAATCCACATATCTTGCTCATATATTTGATGTCTTCAGTATGCGTCTGCAGTGTAGAAAGGAGTAAAAACAGGCACCCCGGCTGTCGCAGAAACAGGTGTGTCCAAACGTTTGCCTGGTAGCGTACACCACCAGGATCGAGTACTCTCATCGTACTCGTAAAATACGCGATGATACCGTGACACCGATGCCAGTTGTACGTACATGAGAAATTTGTGTAAAAAAAAAAAAAAAAAGTGGTACGGGTGCATCCCAGGTAACAACTGCTTTCCTCCCTCGCCAGTGCTAAACTGAAAGCCGCACTGTGCTGTGACTGAAAAAAAAAGTTGGCATGCACAAAAATCAACACTCGCTGTCACTTTCTTTTTCTTTTTTTATAAAACGAGCAGGCCTCAAATTTGCCGTCGAGAGTCTGAGCGTCCTCCAGGTGGAAGCAGAGCTGGTTGGCTTGGGTTCAGACGGACGGCTGTGCTGCAGCGCCGGCGAGATCCAAAATAATCCGCTCGGTCGGCTTTGTCTGTCTGTGCTAAACTCGTCCGTTCCCGATTCCAAAACTCCAACGAGTTCAGCCGCTCGATATGAAAAACTGGCCGGTGCGCCAGTTGAAAACTTTTGTGTGGTTTCGTTCCCTGGTTTAGCAGTGAAGGCAACTGGCTCTGAACATAACAGACTGCCATTCAACAGTTTGGGCTCACGGACAACATGACTGGTGCGTGACAATCAGTCAGGATGGAATGATGGCTTTGACAGTTGAATGTCTCATTGAATGTGATTTTAGAGAATGAATAACGAGTGTGCATAAAAACAGGAAATAAAGCATCACGGTGTACGTGTTTAAAACAGCCGGCACAAAGGATTTTGCACACTTGTAAGTCTCTCAATCATTTCTCATTAGACAGTGGAAACTGGCTGAGCCCGACCTGACTGACTTCCGTGCACTCATGGATGATCGCAGGGCCTTCAAAATCATTAGTTCATAAGCTGAGCTCAATGCAGGGACGACTCGGTGGCCCCAAAGCTTTGAACGTAACCGACAAAAGACAGCGATGACTTTGTTGAGCGGGAGACATGACGACATCGAACTCATCGTTTCTTATTGACAACTAGCCGTCTGTGTCTGCGTCTGCTCCCCCTGCAGCATTTGCATATCTGACCGCCTCCCCCTTCCCCCCCCACACTCCTCTCCTTCATGACACCTCCCTCCTCCCTCTGCTCTCCTCTCGCCTGCGCTGCAATGCTACCCAGCCAGTGAGACGGCATTCCTGCTCAACAAAGCCCCAGTCTCATGAGCTGCAGGTGCAAAGCCAAGTCTGTCTGTGTGTGTGTGTGTGTGTGTGTGTGTGTGTCAGCATCATCTCCAAAGTCTCCTCCCGCTATTTGACAAAAAAAAAAAAACAGACGCGTGAACAGGGTGCGAGTTCCTACCGTAAGACTGCCAGGGGTCTTCTGATGCAGCTGCTGCTGCTGATGATGATGCTGCTGCTGCTGCTGCCCTGGCCCCCGCCACAGCACCGGCCCCCCAGGGGTCCGCGGTGGCCCCGGGCTCCGGGACGTCCATCAGGTCCATCAGAGCCGACTGAGGCTGGAGAGAGGGAGAGAAGAAGACGGGTCAGAACGGGGGGGGGGGGGGGGGGGTCATCGCAATCAGAGAAGGTGAGGATGAATGTTTTTTTTTGTTTTTTTTAACGAGGGGCCAGGAGTCGGTCGGCTGCAGATGCCGCTTGTTTTGTTTTTTTTCAGTGGCAGGTTCTGAAACGTGACGAGCAGCCATGAGGCCTTTTCTTCACGAGCTCAGTCAGCACTGTGTGTGCGTGCGTGTGTGTGTGTGTGTGTGTGTGTGTGTGTGTGACCTCAGACTGCGGGTGAAGCAGCTGTTCAGGCCGAGGGAAAATGAAGCGTGAACTTAGTAGTCTGCTACTGAATCAGCAGCTGGGGTTGGGCGAGGGAGGGGGGGGGGAGGGAGAGAGAGAGAGAGAGAGAGAGAGAGAGAGAGAGAGAGAGAGAGAGAGAGAGAGAGAGAGAGAGAGAGATTTCAGTCGGCGCACGCGCTTCACCTCCTTCTTCTTCTTGGGCAGCTTCACCGAGTCGGAGCCTCCCTTTTTGCTCTCCTCCAGGGCCATCTGTAGTCTGAGGTCATCGCCCCTCCGAATGCGATCCTCCTTGAACACACAGCACAGGCTGAATTAGCACAAGAAGCACACGCGCGCCTTTAGGTTTAGGGAGCCAAGCATGATGAACTTTGGCAATGAAACGCAATATAGGAGTCAGAAATGAGCCGAAAGTAAACTCATTCTGTTTGGAAGATCTTTGCGTGTTTTGTCTATTTGTCAAAGTGTATTGTGTATGCAATGTATCGTTTCTAAAGAATCTGCCTTAGGACAACAGATTAAAATGAGCATTTATGCTAACCTCGGCATATTTACATTGATGCGTCTGCTGACATGTCAATTGATGTGCATTGTCCTAATCAAATAAAGAAATAATAAAAAAAAAAGTAATGATAGACATTAATTGTGTGAGTGTGTGTGTGTGTGTGTTTGTGTGTGTGTGCCTCTACCTGCTCTGCAGCCTCTCTGCTCATGGCCAGCGCCAGCTGCAGCTGCAGCTCCTCCTCCCCGCTGGTCTGAGGTCTGGCCTGCTCCAGTTCTGAGCCGGCGTTGGGAGAAGTGGCTGCCGGACACAAGCGAGGACAAAGGCCATTACGCACACGTCGCAACGCGGCGCTCGCATCGCGAAAACACAGAAGTCGAGGGTCGCACTCAATGCGCAGACAGACGCTGATGTTAGTTAGTGTAATAATAATAATAATAATAAAAAAAAAAAAACAGCGTCTGACTGCAGGAGAGACGGATTAGGCGCACAGGAGGACGGAAAGGGTCTGTTGAAGTGATTGGATTATATTGAGCCATGTGGCGGCGCGGTAAACACACACACACACACACACACACACACACACACACACACACACACACACACACACACACACACACACACACACACACACACACACACACACACACGGTGAGCATCTCTCCCCGCACATGGACGCAAACACAAGACACTCAATACATCTCGCCCGTGATTATTTATTTAAAAAGGAGGTAAACAACTCGAGCCGTGGCTGACCGGGGAGGGGGGTGGGGGCAGAGAGCTGAGCCCCCCCCCCCCCCTTCCCGAAACCGTGACTGTGCCACTTCTCCGTGGGAAACGGCACAAACTCGATGACATCATCATCCGAGCAGTTCTTGGCGCCGCGCGCTGTTTTTTGAACTTTTCGAACTTTTCTCAGCAGCCAAAGCTCAGTGAGTTTTGCGTGCTTGCTTGCGTGCGTGCGTGCGTGTGTGAAAAATGTGGGTGTGCAAATGCCAGTCAGTGCACCACACCGTCTTTTATGTGGCTTAAAGTTCAAGCTCCTGCTCGACAGCATCGATAAAAGAGACGGGGTTTCAGAATTTGCTTTTGGGAGTTTTTTTTTTTCCTTCTACTGAAGGCGGCAGATGGACAATTTGTCTTTGCTTGTCAAGTTTGCCGGCAGCTACCCTCCAAAAAAAAAAAAAAAAAAATGTCCCTTCGTTCAAACGAGCGGGACCACCCATTGAGGGAACACTGGCGGATTGTCTCACGGTTTGACCCAATTATTCTGAACACACACACACACACACACACACACACACACACACACACACTTTGACAGACGTCACCGCCTGACATCAGCAGCTCGGCCTTTCTGAAGTGCGTTCAAAAACCCGCTCGGCCTCGAGCGCCCCAGGACGCCTGTTATGTATTCCATTACATAGCAGGATTATTAGAACATGTACTGATCGCGAGAGTCGTCCCCGTCCCCGACTTCACGCTCCTTTGACTCTTTTGGCTGAAATCTGAGCTCCTTTCCCTGGCCTCCGAAAACTCTCCGCTCCGCCGTCTCAGTGCCACATCTCTCCGGGGGGGAGAGTGGCAAGACGAAAGAACGGGTGGAGGGGGGGGGGCTAAAGGTGTGTTTGGTTAGCTGGTGGGACTTGGCCACGCTGCGCGAAACGCTCGCCCCGAAATAGACGGCGAACATGAGGGAGTCGGAGCCCTGAGCAAAGAGCCGCCAGCGCCTGCTTCTCGTTGGAAGTTGGGATGTTAACAAATTAATCGATTAATTGTCGATTAATCGACTAAATTAAATCAGTCGCAATTGATTACATTTTTTTTTTTTTTACTTGGGTGGTTAATATCATTATAACAGTGTAGTGGCAGGAAAGAGCAATTCACCTGTAGATACTGTGATGGTCATATAATAATATACCTACAACAAATTACTTTTAAACAAGGCTTTTTGTAAAAAAAAAAAAAAAAGTTGAAATGTGGCCCATTAGAAGTCAACTTAAAGTCAGAAGATAAATGTTTAGGGTGTTTTTACTGTTCTCTAAATTAAAAATGGTTCACATTGGACCGTCATCATTATTTAAGGGTTAAATAATGTCTTCCTTAAGCATTTTTTTATTGCAAAATGTAGGTTCTCAGAAAAAATTGCTGCTTATCAATTAATCATTAATCGATCAATAAGGTCAATCAACTCACGATCAAGGAATTAATTGATAATTTGCATCCCTTGTAGATTGGAAAAATTGGATTTTTATTGTTAAATAACTGTTAATATTCAGTTTCCTGGAGCTCTTTGGAGACTTTAACTGATATGAGAATCCTATAATAATCGAAAAAAAAAATAAAGACTTTTCAAATATTGCCTTCCAAACTATTACATTTGTTTCCCTTTAATTTCTATTACATTAAAAGGGAAAGACAAGATTTCAGTGGGAACAACAGCTTGCAGTGAGACGCACAGTAGCGGGTCGGGAAAGATAAACACGATTCAAAGGCGGCGCAGTTTTCTCGCGCCGCACGGTGGGAATCAGGCCTATCTGCTTCATCTGCTGCTGCTGCTGCTGCTGCTGCTCGGCATTCCTCGCACAGCGACTCGGGAGCAAGACGAGGGAAGAAAAAAAAACGCGAGAGCGCCGCCGGGTCGCCCAGACGTTTCCTATCCCGCCATCTTTCAATTCCCGGGTTGCATTTTAAGTGCGAGCAAACGAGCCTCCTTTCGTTTCTTCGTCATTTATTTTTCTCAAGTCGCATTTTTGTGCGAATCGACCCTTTAAACGGAGCCCGGACGCACGGCAGCGCTGTGAGTGCGAAAACAGGCACCCCGGCTGTCGCAGAGTTACGCCGAGATAAAAGTGGGCGGGGCCTCCGTCCCGGGTTGTCACCCGCCCGCTGTTGCCGTGTTTGCCGACGCTCCCTCGACAGCGGCCTTAAATCTCGGGGCTGGAAAGCTGCTGAGGGAGGGAGGCTCCTTCATTTCATCGCACATTTCAGCTTCGACTTGACGTTTCCCAGCTTGTGTAACAAAAAAAAAAAAAGGGAAAAGGGGGAAGAAAAAAAAACAGGCTGCAACTTGGCTCCAAGGTTGGACACAATAAAATTAAACGGCACCAGAGCTGCGCTCTAACTTCCGCCTGTTTCTCACTGGCTCACTGTATTTTTTTATTTATTTTTTTTTTTTACTTCTGGTCTATCCTGTCTGACTTCACCCGTCCATTACTTTGCTTAAACAATGACCCTGTGTGTGTCAGATCCTCCGCCGCTGCCCTTTCTTCGCAAAGAACGTCAGAGGAAATGAGCAAACGGAGAGATTCCAGCCAACGGGGGTCAAGAAGCGGCGAGAAGCGCTCGACTGACTGCCAACTTTCACCCGCAGGTGCGAAAGATCGAGGAAAACTACGAAAGAGGATTAGGGCCACAAGGAGAGAAAAGACATTGCAGGAAGGAGATTTTTATCGAAGTTTTAAGTTGAATTTTCATGAATAAATGTAAATTTTCGTGAAAAAGGTTGACGTAAAATAGTTCGAAATCGAAATTTCGAGATGAATCATAAATCAATTCATGGCATTTGCGCACCTTCGTCACTTGACAACATGTCTTCTGTGGAACAGCTTGTGAAATTGTACTTCAAAAATTGGGTTTCGTCCCCAGGAAATCCTCGCTCTTTGAGCACACCAACAGTGTGGTCATAAGTATTAGGACAGTGAAGACTGTGTAGAACTTTACGTCTGTTCAGAAGACTGGCAAAACTGGAAGTACTCCACTAGGCTTGGGCGCAGAGCCTTTCGACTTTATTCTGAACAATTGGACTTAGTTCACATAGACAATGACTGCAAATTATTGATTTTATTCACGAAATTCCGTCTTTTTTCCGTCAACTTTATTCTTGAAATTTCTAATTTAATCTCAAAATTTCAACTCTATTCTCGAATTGGAAACTTGAAAAAAAAAATCTATCTTCATTTTCTTCTCTTCTCGTGGCCATAATCCTCCTCAGTAGAAAAGAGACTGTTCATCATGCAAAATGGGAGAGGTTGAAATACAATACATTACATTCTTTTCCATCAAAAAACCCCCCCGAACTTTCTGTTTTACCAACTTCCTGCAAAACCAGCAAATCCCCCGGCGCTGCACGGCTGGGGCAGGTTTATAAAATTCCCTGCACATCCAGAGATACGATGACGACGACGCGGTGGAACCCCCCCCCCCCCCCCCCGCGTTGTTCCCCGCTGGATTTTCATCATCAGGCCGTTTACGGCGGGCAGCAGCGGTCATTCGAGAGAGACAGAAAGCGTGGCCGACGTGAACGCAGACTGCAGAGTCTGCGTCTTTAAACCCCCAACCCACCACCCCAACCCCCCCGGTGCGCCTGCTTTGGCTGCAGCTCATTGAAAATCTTGTTTCTGTTCAGTCACTTGCTTCCATTTGGATACTCTAAATCTTCTAAATCTTCACCGCTGTGTCTCTGGGGGAGTGAACGGACGGTTGAGAGGAGGAGGAGGAGGAGGAGGACCAGGAGGAGGAGGAGACTCTTCTGCCGTTTGGAAGACAGAGACTGAGGGATGAACTCTTCTTCCTTCTGGATGTGTGCGTGTGTGTGTGTGTGTGTGTGTGCGTGTGTGTGTGTGTGTGTGTGTGTGTGTGTTAAGGAAGCTAAGGAATGCGGCCCAACTCTGAGATTGCATGCCAGAGACAGAGCGGGGGGAGGGGGGGGGGGCGCGCTTTCAGGATGTAGGCCAAAGTTACACTAATGAGTTACACAATGCCGTGGAATACGATGGAATATTTGTATCGCCGGCACGCCGGGAACTTACAGCCATGGTAGGAGGCGGGCGAGCCCTCCGAGCGGCCGTACTCTTCGCTGTAGGAGGTGGACAGGTTGGGCTGGGACGAGCCTCGGCCGAAGCCCATCTGGCTGCCGGCCGTGGACACCTGGGCCATGCGCTCCTTGGTCTTCAGAGCCTGAGACCTGACGGGACGACAGGGGAGGGGGGGGGGGAAAAAGGAATTAACGCGAGCTGAAT